>NC_143586.1:20524940-20694518 GCF_048544385.1 Mastigoproctus giganteus | reverse complement strand
TTCCCTTCCTAGGGCTAATTTTTGATAAGAAGTTCAACTCCAGGAGCACATCAAATATCTAAGAACCACTTGCATGAAGAAAGTGAATATACTCTGAGTCATCTCCAGTACATCTTGGGGTGCAGATTGTTATACCCTTCTCCACTTATATAAGTCCCTAATTAGATCTTGGCTAGATTATGGAGCACCTGTTTATGACTCAGCTAGGGAGAGTGCCTTAGTCTGTCTTGCACCCATTTAACACTCTTCTCCTAGGATAGCCCTAGGTGCGTACAGAACATTACAAGTTCAAAGTTTTTATGTTGAGGCTAATAAACCTCCACAGCATCAGAAAGAAAGATGTTGCTGATGAACTACTCAGCTAAAATTAAAAGCCTGCCTACTCATCCTGTTTGGACACTACTGCTTGATCCTCATGATCCTGGGTTTATTTGCATAGTGGAAAACCCACTATGCAAATAAACCCAGAACAATTTGGCCTACTGGTATCAGACTGCAGAATCTAACAGAAAGCTGGAACATTCAGCTTGATAAATTCCTCAGAGAATTAAAAGATCCGGATCCCTGTGGACTACCTTCACACTTTCTTCTGATGAATACTTTGAGCAATGGGGTAAAGGGTCTATAGCAAATATTAACATCCAGCAACTACATTTTGCTCACACACAAAAGTACCCCCACTTTTCCAAGATCTATACTGATGGTTCAGTCTGACAAAATCTGACAATGAATGTGCAGATGGGTGCAGCTGCTGTCTTCCCTAATACAACTGTTTCAATTTCATTTCCAGCCAAATGTAGCAGTTATACTACTGAGCTTCATGCCATTAAGCTTGCTCTGAAAAACATCCTACTGTTGTCAATAAATAAAATCATAATATATGCTGATTCACAGAATGTTCTTTTAGCTTTGAAAAGCACTTCCTCACCTAACAATCTTTTATTAAAGCTCATATGACATAAGGTAATGCATTTTCATGAACATCAGCAAACTGTTATCTCCGCTTGGATCCCTGGCCACAGTGGTATTCCAGGAAATGAATGTACAGATGATGCTGCAAAGCATCCTTCCAACAAAGCCTCAACAAATGATCTAATCCCATATTCTGATTATAGACAATATATGGAGAACATCTATGTAACAATGGACACTTCTGTGGAAAATGCAAATAAATATAAAGCTATTTCAAATAAAACCTGAACCACAATTATGGACTTCTAGCCTTCGTAAAAATAGAAAAGAAGTAATCTTAGCCAGAACACAAATAGGTCATACTCACCTCACACATCTCTATCTGCTTACAGGAAATGATCCTCTGCAGCGTGCACATTGCTCGCAACCACTTACAGTAAAACATATACTCTTTGAATGTAGCTTGTTCGACAACACCCTACGAACGTCTTTTAGTTTCATTTCAGATCTGCAAACCTCTGTCTCTCAATAGCATCATAGGTAAAGAAGCAAATCTCTCTGAATTCTTTCTCTACTTAAAACAAATTCAAATGTGTGATCGTTTCAAACTGTTGCATAGGTAGTTCTTATATGTAAAGTCAATTGATTTGGGAGGTGCAATATGGCTTAAGTAGCCCTTGGGTCAGAAAATACCAAAACAACAACAATAGCCACTGAATGTTGCAAGGGGCGGAGGGATGTCGAACCACATTGCCAGAATTGTGCCTTATAGATCTGCAGTCGTCCCTGGTGGAGGATCAGAATGCTGGATATGTCAATCCACATAATCTCAGAGATGTTCTGTGGAATTCATAGCTAGCCAAAGGTCAAGGTAGCACCTTGAGGTCACTTTCATATTTTGCAAATCACTCTTAAACAATACCAGCAACTTTTCAGTGTACATAGTCCTGCTGAAATACATCTGTGCCTTCCAGGAAAGACAGTCACCATAAAGAGGTATATCTGATCAGCTACAATGGATAGATAGTTTTTAGCATTCAGAGTGTAGCCTAGGGGGTATGAGGGCACCAAGAGATACCCAGGAAAACGTCCCCATCCCAAAATTCCTCAGGAATTTCTACCTTGCCTATTTCTGTTGGACTAGGATATTGGAACTATTCCTCTCCACAGTTTTTCACCACCACATATCTGCCATCCACATGATTCATTGGAAAAAACATGTTTTTTCCTATTCATCAGTGATGGTGTTCAGATGGAAACTAGGCATTGTTAGCCATAAGCTTTGGTATCTTGATGGGGGTGCCTACTCCGAAAGCCCATATGGAGAAGGGTTCATTGGATCGTGGTCTTGGAAACACTGTTGGTCATCTAGTTAAAGTCCATGTTCAGCTGTTCCACTGTTTCTGTCTATTGGCTAGCACAAGTCAGGACAGTCTATGTTCACTGTAACCATTGATGATTCATGAGCACTTGCCATTGTCTGGTGCTGCTGCTCTGTCCATTCCAAGAGCACTTTAACTACAGCACTCTGAAAACAACTTACAAGATTCAGTTTCCTTAATATTGCTACCCTTCAACTGGAAAAGCATCCTTTTTTTTTTTGAAGTCTGTCAGATCATGCCTCTTGCCTATGCCTATCACTTACTTCATATGGATTGCATGTCATAACACTGAAATTGCATGTTTACTGGTTCTCACAAGTGTGCCACCAGGCAGGGAGGAACGGCCAATTGCTAAAACATGGGGGGGGGGTTGTCATAATATTTTGTCTAGGTAGTGTATATACTGTATTTGGATGAAAACATATATTTATTATTTTTTTTAAGCTAGCCTTTGAATTTCTACAAGTTGTTAGCTTTAACTACCCACGGAGGCAATTTAATACAATTATTAACATCTTGCTGACTAAAGGAAAAAAATTTATACAATCCAGTCTAGAATTATTCTCCCTTAGTTTGAATTTGTGGCCCTTGTTCTGGCACCATTTAACAGTTTGAAAATATCTTCATTTACTATACTATTCCCGTCCCTTTCTTCCCCCCCATTCCCAAAGGCTTATAACCTGAGTTTGATGCCTGAGTTAGTGCTTGAATCTTTTTCAAAAAGCTCATCTTTCCTTTTAAGTGTATCCTCTGTATTTGGACATGGTATTTGAAGTTCAATCTCAAAGTTGCCTTATACACGTGAATTGTAATTTTCTTATCTACAAGCAGTTGTTTTATAACTGACAGAACATCATAGACAGAACATCATGGATCATCTTTGCCTCCTATCTGCATTGCAAGAGGACTTCGTATCAGCATTAACTGTAACTCCCAAATCCCTTTCATTCTCTTTTGCTTCTAATTCATCCCCAATAATTGTATAATTTATTTTGGGGTTGTTATTTACCAAGTGTAAAACATTGCATTTTGCAACATAAAAACATAGTTACCTCTTATCTAATCATTCTGATGCTCTTCAAGTCATTCTGGATGTATAAAGTGTGCCTGATTCTGGACTTTTTTACTTCCTCCCAATCTTCATTTCATGTGAAAATTCAGTTATTATGTGTTGTATCTCTTTGTCAATGTGATTTGAAAAAAAAAAAAAAAAAAAAAAAACAGAAAAAGAAACAGGAGCAATTTCAGAACCAATCCCTGGGGGGGGGGGACTTATAATGCCATCTGATTCCGAATAATAACCATTAAGTGTAACCCTCTGCCTCCTATCCCGTAGTGATCCTATAAATCAGTGTTTCCCAATACATGTTAATTGCCACACTCATAACCTTGCCATATCATGAATATTTCTAAAAATCATTAAAATAGTGTCTACTAATCATTAAATGTTTTGTAAAAGCCTTATTGGGTAAACAAAACTGAAAATGAAATGTTAAAAACTTCTCTTTCTAACAACACAATTACAAATGTCCAGTTTTGACCCACACAGTCCAGTATTTGAGCTTATTGTCCATCAAATAAATTGAGAAAATACCAGATATGTAAATGTCCAGTTATAATATTATAAGTAAACTTATAATATTATAAGTTTTTAATTTTAGTTACATTCAGTTTTCATTACTTTTAATTTCTTGAGTTAAGATAATAAATTTTGCAAACATTGTTGCTTTAGGCAGAACTGTTTTTAAATCTTTAGTATTTTTACATAACTAGAATAATAAAGTTTCAACTGTTTTGATAAAATTTCAGTTTCTCTGGATAGATGAACATAATAATTTTGTTGAAGCTGTATGAAGTAGCTTTGCTTTTCTTTTTTTTTATATTCTCTCATTTGTTTGGATGTGAAAGATGTTTTCTCTAAAAAATGATAAAAGCTGCACAATCAAGTTTAAATTATACATCATAGATTACACTGGCCAACATGATTTTTACCTTATCTAATGTATAAAGTTGTTTTCAGACAATTTTGTGCTAAGGCTAAGAATTACAAGTATGTCCATTAACCAGTACATTTTATCCTTGTTTTAACTTAAATAAAGTTAAGTTTTAACTACTCTTAGATCAAAACTAATTAATATTTCAATTTTTATGATAGCCACAGAAAGAGCCTCTGCATTTTCCTGTTGATTTAGATGGAGCACCCGAACATGTTGTTGATGTTGTACAGGCTATTAAAAAGGTATCTTTGAAATACTGAGTTAATTATGGTTAGGTTATAAAAGTAAATAGCTAGTAGAATTTTGAAAATTGTATACGGTAAAAGTCCGAAAATTTGGACCACCTGAGAATCTGGACTTTTCCAAAACTCTCAAACTTTTTACATTTAGCAGACTTTTGCGTATTCGTGAGTGCACAGATGCCTAGTGACAACAAACGAGCTCGCGGTTGCCATTTTGAAACAAGTTGCCATTTTGCAATCAAACCATGGCAGCACTATAATTTTTGTTCTACTCTTTCCATTTACCATATATAGCATACATATTTACAAGCTGATAATAATGGCTCCTAAAATAGATAAACTTCATGGTGTGAAGAGAAAGAAGAACACATTGAAATTGCAAACTTGAAATAATTAAGAAACTAGAAAGTGGTGTGAGTAATACTGTTTTAATGGAAACATTCAACATTGGAACGTCTACAATTTATGATATAAAAAAGGCAAAGAATAAAATTCTAGAATTCACAGCCTCATCTGAGCCTTACAATAAAATTGCTGAGAGAAAAAGTTTACATCGGAAAAAAACTATAGAATCTCGATAAAGTGTTGTACAAATGGATTTTGCTAAAACGATTGGAAGGTATGGCAATTTCTGGGCTGATGCTTATTGTCAAATCAAGGTCTTTTAAGGAGCAAATGAACATTGAATCAGAGTGCACATTTAGTGATGGATGGCTTAAGAATTTCAAGACTCGTCATGGTATTAGACAGTTAGATATTGCTGGAGAAAGACAGTCGACTGATACACAAGCAGCAACAGAATATAGTGCAACATTTGAAAAAATTGTATCTGACTATGACCTTACAGCCGATCAAATTTATAATGCTGATGAAACAGTGGTTTACTGGAAATGTTTGCCCACAAAAACTTTGGCTGGAAACCAAGAACGAAATACAACAGGGGTTAAGCTTAACAAGGAAAGAGTAACCGTTCTTATGTGTGGTAATGCTTCAGGTCAGCATAAAATTAAGCTTTTGGTGATTGGTAAATATCAGCGCCCACGGGCCTTTAAAGGAATTGTGCACTTACCTGTGATCTATAAAGCTCAAAAGCTTGCTTGGATGGACAAAGATATATTTCGCGATTGGTTTGTTCATGATTTTGTTCCATCATTTCGTCAGAACTTGAGAAAATTGGGGAAGCCGGCAAATACAAAGTGCCTGCTACTTCTCGATTACCAGGACCCACCCACATGAATCAAAATTAGTGTCTGATTGCGGAAATATTTTTGCATGTTACTTGCCACCAAACGTAACACCATTAATTCAACCCACGGATCAAGGAGTCATTAGGAACTTTAAATGTCACTATAAAAATGATTTTATGACGAAAATGATGCATAAGAATGTTGACCCTTCAGAATTTCAATGCAGTTTTACAATCAAAGATGCAACATTTTCACTTGTGATTGCATGGAATGCAGTCAAGCCTGTAACTCTTTTAAGCGCATGGTGAAAGTTATGGCTGAACGTGATGTTTGCAGATCTACAATATGATCGAAACAAAGATTTTGAAGGATTTCACATAAAGCTGAAGGCATCTGAAGTGAAAGAACTGATGGAAACTGTTAAATTATGTATGAAAGACAACTCTCTGAGCAAACTTAATGCTGATGACATAGAAGAGTGGATATGCATTGAAGACAATGTTGAAGTTGCAGCGACTTTCACTTATCAAGAAATTATTCAAAGCATTATAACTCCTGATAAGATAGAAGAGAATTATTCAGAAGGATCTGGTGAAGAAAACAACAAAGTTGAAGAAGAAAAGATATCTTGGGCTAAAGAAAAGTCCATTGTAACAGTTATTAAATTTATGGAACAGAACCATAGCTTCAGTCTTCAAGACATCATGCATGCGCACATGGTGCATAATAATTTTATCACAAAGAAATTACAAAGTTATAAACAAGATGATATATGAAAGTATTTAAAGAAAGCAATAGAAGTGTCAAGCAGTGCAGCAGATAGAGTAGAAACTGCAAGTGTTCCATCCACAAGAAGTGCAACAGACGCAACAGGAAATCATGGAAATGAATAAATATTTGTTTGTTTTTCGAACTTTGTATTTTATATGAAAATGTTTCATTAATAAACTAAAACAAATAATTAATTTATATAAAATATGTATTTTCTGCTTTCATTTATATACTGTATTTTTCTTTTACATTGTTCATGTTTAAACATGATTTTAAGCATTACACCCTCTTTTTTGTAGTGAAAATTTTTATGTTTACATTTTTGTCAGCTGTTGACTTTATTTTTTTTTAAGACTGCCATTTTCATAAATGAAGCATGCTTTATTTGCTAATGAATAAACTGTCAAAATTTACCTGGTCATCTCTTCTTTATTCCATCTTAAATTTGAATTTTAAAAGTGCTGCCCGAGAATCTGAATAATACGAAAATCCGGATCGGCCCAATCCCCGAGCAGTTCGGATTTTCGGACTTTTACAATATTAATTTTGAGTGATGGGTGACAAAACTGGTATGTCATCACTCTGTGATGCTATAGTGGTTTCATCATCTGTCTCTCATTTGAACAGGTCTAGATTCAAATCTACGACTGGAGGAATTTCTTAAAGTTCATTTCACTTAGAGATATAGCTAGTCAGTCTCAGATAGAGGATTATTTCCCGTGAGGTATTCCTGATTTTTACCTTTAAGCCATGTCTCCCAAGAAGTCAAGGCTATTGTTTCAGCAGAGCCCAGGACCAATACATTATTCTGTTACAGCTGGTTTTTTTTATGTTATTTAGTATTTAATATATGTTAGTTTATTCATTATTTCTGCCATATAATGTTTTGCTAGTCTCAAACAGCTCAAATAACATTTGGTTTAAAGTACTTTTACAAAAGAACTTGTCCTCAGGTTTGTAATTTATCCCATTGATTGATATGTTCCATAAGAAGAAATACTAATTTCACTAACTACTTCTCTACTTCATTGGAAGTTAAATTTTAATCATCTCCCCCCTCCCCGATTGCATTATGAATATGAGTGATTGAATCAGTGGTTTCTGAAGTTGTTGAGTGGCCAGCAAAGATAATCTTTGATGGACAACTAGCCATCTGCAGACCATTGAAAAGTCTGCAGATGGCTGGTTGGATAAATATATTTATAGAGTAGAGTCCAATCGTAGGGAGTTGCCTGCCCCTGTGGCTACCGGATACATTCCTTACTATCCAAGCCTTTCAGAACGCATTGTACGGGCACTGCGGGAGTGTCAGACCCGCTGCGTGCAGCTTCCAGGGCGGAGGTTGCACACAGTGGTGTCTCAAGTTAAAGATCCCGTAGCCCAGGACTATACTAGTAATGTGGTCTATGAGATTAAGTGCCCGGATTGTGAGGAATGTTATGTGGGGGAGACAGGGCGATGTTTAAAGGACTGTCTGGGGGAGCACATGATCACTATTAAGACTGCTAATTATGCGAGGTCTGCTGTCGCAGAGCATTTCTGGCAGAAGCAGCATTGGATCTCCCCTGAAGACGCGGTCATTACGGCCGTGCCCATGGATTTTGGGAAAGCAAGTGGCTTGAGAGCTTGCGAATCGGTTCATCCAGTCGTAATACTATTAACAGGGACAGGGGGACACGTTTACACCCCCTGTTTGAGGCGGTTGTCCTCAGACGGGATGACCGGTTCTGTTTGACACGCTCCCGAGCCACTTCCGTTTCCGATGCGCGCGCTGGGGGAATGCCGACCATGTGTCTGATGGACCACATGCATGAGTGCCATGGGTCTGCTACTTAAGGATGTGTCATTACAGTAATAGTATACTGTTGAAGAAGGAGAAGCAGTCTCCGAAAGCTTCAGGTTTTATCACTTTTAATCCAGTTTATTTTAGATAATTTTATTGCTTCGGTATATTTTTAACTATATATTTTAAACGTTTTATCGTAATTTATTGTAATATTTCTGATAGTGTAGCACATTATTTTTATAGTAGAATTTTTTTTATTCCTTGGCTGGTGTTTGTCTTTAATTATTGCAGCATTAATACATGAGTTGGAAGAAAAATGGGATGCTAGCAGGTCAGCTTTATCCTTGGCTGAAGTGACAACAGAACCATCTGGTTTTGACAGAGGTGGGAGCAGAGATGGCAAAAGTTGTGGCCAATAGTTTTGGCAAGAGACCAGAATGCTCAGCAACTATTAGGGCAAGAAGCAAGTTTTCTACTTTTAGCCTGTTCAAAATCTAGTTTGGACTGATGAATAACTTCTTTACAATTGTTGCGAGCTTTGGTGTAGGCAGAAAATGAAACTGAAGAAGTGGAAACAAGCCAATTACGATATGAAACCTTCTTTTCTTGAAGAGCCTTAGCACATTTATTGGAAAACCAAGGTTTAGATAAAGGACGAGATTTTAAAGTGGAGTGTGGAATAAAGGATTCTATACCTACAAGAATAATTTCACTGACATGGTCTGAGCATGCGTTGAAATCGGAAATTTTGAAACAGTGATCCTACCAAGGAAAAAAATAAAAGAAATCGCGCAGGTCATCCCATTTTGCATTCTTGTAATGCCAAACAATACGAGGTTGAGAATAGCCATGAGATAAAAGCTCTATTGGAGAAGAGACAATCACCAAGTTGTGAGCTGAGGTGCCTAAAGAACCACTCACTTTGACCATGTACTTAGAAGGGTTGGTTGTGAGAAAAAGATCAAGTGTGTTGGCTGTATGGTTATGATTGTCTGGTATTCTGGTAGGTAAATGAACAGTCTGTGCAAATTCATTAGAAATTACAAAAGCCTCAGCATCTCGACCAGCTGGGTCGGTGTGACTAGAAAACGGAAGCCAGCTGGAGTAGTGAATATTAAAATCACCAAGGAAAATTACCTCACTGTTAGGAAAGATGGACTGCAGAAAGTCACTGGACTTTCACTGGAGTCACTGGAGAAAGTCATTGAAAAAAAGCCGTGAATTAGGGTTGAATTTGAAAGTGTCTGCAATTCTGCCTAGACATGATAGGAGGGAGTATATGACGAGAACCTTGTCGATCAATTCGGCCCTGGAAAGATTGTGCAAGTCTCAAGGAGTAGAATTTTTTTCAGCCTGGTCTGTACTTTTTAACAGAAGGGACTGCTTCTACAGGGATGGGATACACTTAAATAGAAAGTGTGCAAGAATATTTACTGATGCTATCAAGGCAGTGTTAGGTGGATCGGAAAACTGCTAGCGTGGGGAGATACAAGGACTAATAGATTAACAGTAGCCACTGGCAGAGGTGAAAGTGATTCTTGCACTGCTTCTATTGGAATGAGCAGAAGCATGGAAAACAAGGTGCAGGATATTTCAGAGACTGCTGGAAGTCGTTGCGGTACAAGTAAACACATGGGTTGTGTTAGGATAGCTAAGAAAAAGAACAGGTGCATGTATACTTGCGTGTACACCAATACTAGGAGTTTGGTAAATAAAACTGATGAATTTGAAGTATTGCTCAAAGCATCAAAGGCAGATATTGTTGGGATTTCAGAGACGTGGTGTCACACAAATATAAGAAATGCAGAACTGGAATTTGGAGAGAACAATGTGTACAGAAAGGATAGACAGGTTAGGAAGGGAGGAGGGGTTATGCTGTTAGTTAAGAAACACATAAAATCCAAGGAGGTGAAGCCAGTCAACATCGCTGGACAGTGCAGTGTCGAGTCAGTTTGGTGTGACCTAAGCATTGGGAGATCAAAATTGAGAGTAGGAATGTGTTATAGGCCTGATAAGTCTGATGAGTATAATAAGAAACTGTACAGGGAAATAGAGTGGGCCAGTAAATCAGAGAGTCTTATAATGGGGATTTTAATTTCCTAGATATTGACTAGAATTTGGGGTCACTCACACACTAGCAACGCTTTTGTGGATTTATTGGATGATTGTTTTATACATTAGCATGTTCGGGAGGCAACTAGAGGGAGTAATACTCTTGATTTGATTATCAGTAGTGATTCTTCATGCATTAAGAATCTGCAGATAGAGGAACCACTAGGTGGCAGTGATCACAGTGTGCTGAAGTGGGATTTACTCAAATAGGTAACTACCATCGGGAGTAAAGGGAAGGGTTATTGCTTTCGTAAAGACGACTACAATGAACTGAGACAGTATTTAAATTCTATACAGTGGGACCAACTGATGATGTTACCAACAGAAAATTCAAAATGGGAAGCATTCAAAGAACTTATCTTGGAAGCTACTAGGCTTTACATACCAACTAAGAAATATTGTTCAAGGTTTAGGCCTAAGTGGATGTCAGATGAACTAATGAGACATATGGCAGAGAAGAAAAATGCATGGGATACATACAAATTAACACGTGACACAGAAGCCTATGATAGATACAAGTTGATCTGTAACCAAGTTACAAAGGAGGTTAGGCAGGCGAAGGCAGATTACGAGAAATCTTTGGCAAGGGATGCAAAGAAAAACAGCAAAGAGTTCTTTACTTATGTAAACTCTAGAAGGAAGGGGATGAATCAGATTAGTTCACTTGATATCGATGGGTCAACTGTTGATGATCCTGCTCAGGTAGCTAACAAACTAAATGAATATTTTGCATTGACATTCAGACTTGAGGAGTTATTCAGTGAGAGGAATGCCAGAGGTGTATTCAACTCTGGCAGTAATCTAGATAATCTTGTAATAACTGACAGTAAAGTGGAGGAGAAATTGTTGAAGATAAACACAAGAAAGGCACCTGGGGTGGATGGGATCTATCCAGTTATATTAAAGGAGGCAGCAAAGGAAGTAAGCAAACCCTTAGCCATAATTACGAGAGCTTCCTCGGACTCAGGGGAGGTACCCATAGACTGGAGATATGCAAATGTGACCCCAATTCACAAAGGAGAATCAAAGGTTGACACAAGTAATTATAGACCTGTGAGTTTAACTTCTGTTCCAGGAAAATTAATGGAGGCATGTGTTAAAGAAGCACTGCAGGATCATCTAGACAAGACTTCAGTTATAGCTCGGACACAGCATGGTTTTGTTAAGGGGAAGTCTTTCCTGACCAATTTGATTGGATACTATGATGCAGTCACAAAAGAACTGGATGCAGGGAATAACTTTGATATTATATACTTGGATCTTAGAAAGGCTTTTGATACTGTTGCACATGGAAGACTGCTGCACAAATTAGAGCAGTGTAGCATTGGAGGCAAATTGCTGCTATGGATAAAGGGGTGGTTGAGGGGGAGAAGACAAAGAGTGGTAATCAATGGACACTGCTCATCATGGACTAATGTTATCAGTGGAGTCCCTCAGGGTTCAGTGTTGGGTCCATTATTGTTTTCTGTATTTATAAATAATATTGATGATTATATATCAAGCTTAATGTCCAAGTTTGCAGACAATACAAAAGTTGGCAGGGTTGTTAAGGACACTACTGACGCTATGCTGCTACAGCAGATCTGGAAAGGTTGAGCAGATGGGCTGAGAGGTGGCAAATGAAGTTTAACATTGACAAATGTAAAGTACTACATATGGGAAACAGCAACCTCGGAGCAACGTATCAACTCTGTGGTACGACGCTGACAGTGGTAGAGAATGAAAAGGACCTGGGGGTAATTGTGCAGGCAGATATGAAGGTCTCTGACAGTGCAGACAGGCTGCAAGAGTAGCTCATGGTGTCTTATCAATGATATACAGGAATTTTTCTAGCAGGGATAAGGAGGTGATTATTCCCTCGTATAAGGCAGTGGTCAGGCCACACCTTGAGTACTGTATACAGGTATGGAGGCCTCATTTCAAGAAGGATGTAGGGCTGCTGGAACGAGTATAGAGAAGGGCAACAAGGTTAGTGAATGGAACAAAGGGTTGCTCTTACTAAGAAAAGGCTTAAGTTTTGCAAATTACAGTGTCTGGAGAATAGGCACCGGCGAGGTGATCTGATAGAGGTGTATAAAACCCTGAATGGTTTGAGCATGCTCAATGCTGATGGGATTCTGCTTCTTGCTCAGAATAATCACCTGAGAGGGCATAAATTCAAATTGAGGAAAGACAGATGTAGGATAGATGTGCGGAAATTTGCCTTTTGCCAGCGGGTAGTTGGTTGGTGGAACAGACTTCCATCCTTTGTTGTGGAAGTTGATAGCCTAAAAAAATTTAAGGCTCAGCTGAACAGGTATTTTGAACAAACGGAGGGATGAAGTGGAAGTTTTTTTTTTTTTTCTGGCTCATGCTGCATTAGCTTGCTTTCTTGCATCATATGCCTCTACTAATGCTAAGTCAAGTTGCAAAGAGAGGAAGTCAAAGAGCTCTAAGTGATTAGTGGATTTGGGAGAACAGTAGAGACAATAGATGAATTTGACACAGTGAGGTAGAGAGATTTTAAGCCAGAGAAGATCAAAATGAGGAGATTCCAAATTATCAAGTCTCTTACAGGGAAAAATTGGAACGGACATATACACAAGTACCACCTTTGAAGCAAAAGGAATCATACAGCAAATAATTTGGGCAACTGAGATGAGCAGTAGTTAGTGAATGGAACAAAGGGTTGCTCTTATGAAGAAAGGCTTAAGTTTTGCAAATTACAGTGTCTGGAGACTATGCACCGGCGAGGTGATCTGATGGAAGTGTATAAAGCCTTGAATGGTTTATACACTTCTATCAGATCACCTTGCCGGTGCATAGATGTGTATAAAGCCTTGAATGGTTTGAGCATGCTCAGTGCTGATGGGATTCTTCCTCTTGCTCAGAATAATCACCTGAGAGGGCATAAATTCAAATTGAGGAAAGACAGATGTAGGATAGAAGTGCGGAAATTATCCTTTAGCCAGCGGGTAGTTGGTTGGTTGGTGGAACAGACTTCCATCTCTTGTTGTGGAAGTTGATAGCCTAAATAAATTTAAGGCTCAGCTGGACAAGTGTTTCGAACAAACGGAGGGGTGAAGTGAAAGTGTTTTTTTTTTTTTTTTTTTGGCTAATGCTGCATAAGCTTGATTTCTTGCCTCATGTGCCTCTGCTAATGCAAGTTGATGTTGGAAGAGTAATATAACTGATGGAACTAGCATTAGCATCATTTGCCTCTACTAATGCTAATGCTAGTTCCATCTGTTATATTACTCTTCCAACATCAACTTCCTGCATATGAATGTTATGCAAAGATTTGGTGCATTGACTTTTTAGTATTAGTATTTAGTATTAGTAACGGCCGCATGGTGCAAGAAAGCCTATGGCTTATGCTGCACCAGCCAAAAAAAAAAAAAAAAAAAAAAAAATCCGAACAAAACAATGATAAAAATAAATAAATAAATAAAATAAATAACTAAATAATAATAATTAATACATAAAAAAATAAAATAAAAAATAAATAAAAAGAAAATTAAACCTATCATCCTATGCGCTTCCCTTACCCGAAAGTACTATCCAGATGACCTTTGAATTTCCCCAAACTGTCGGCCTCTACCACCCATGAAGGCAACTTATTCCAGTAATTTATAACTCGCTGGCTAAATAAAACTTTCTGCAGTCCAATCTAAACATTTCCCCCTGTAACTTGAATTTATGTCCCCTAGTTCTAGCATCATTTATAATCTTGAAAATTTTGTCCTCATTCATTTTACTGATGCCTCTCAGAGCCTTAAACACCTCAATCAAATCTCCTCTAAGGTGTCTAGTTTCCAAACTCTGCAACCCACATATTCGAAGTCTTTCTTCATAAGGACACCCTTTGCTGATCTCACCAGGCGAGTTACCCTTCTTTGCACCCTTTCAAGAAGCTCGATGTCTTTCTTTAGGTGCGGTCTCCATACTTGAACACAGTATTCCAAGTGTGGTCTAACATAAGCCTTATATAATGGGATTATCACGTCCCTATCTCTACTTGCAAAAGTTCGATAGATCATCGATAGGACACCATGGGTCTTCCTTGCAACCTGTTTACAATGCTCAGAGAATTTCATGTCTGACCGTATCGTAACACCCAAGTCCCTTTCCTGCAGTACTGGGTTTAGTTGAACTCCACCAAGTGAATAAGTTTTTTTGGGATTACTGTTTCCCAGATGTAATACCTTACACTTTGTTGGATTAAAGCACAGCTGCCATTTTTCTGACCATTCCTGAAGTCTATCTAGGTCTCTCTGAAGAAGCTCAGCTTGACAGTGATCATTAACTACTTTGATAAGAATAAGGAGGTGAATATCACATTGTATAAGGCAATGGTTGGGCCTCATCTGGAGTAATGCATACAGGTCTGGAGGTCTCATTTTAGGAAAAACATGGATCTGTTTGAATGGGTGCAGAGAAGAGCAACAAGATTAGTGAGAGAAATGAAAGGATACTGGAAAGGCATCAGTTCTGAAAATTGCACAGTACCTGGAGATCAAGCACCTATGAGAAGATCTGATTGAAGTGTCTTATGGATTGAGTAAACTCATTTTTGATGGTATTCTTCTTGCTCAGACTGCATATGCTGAAATGGTGTTGATCCAACTTTTTTTTACACGTGTATTATTCATGCTAATGGATAACACAAGTGGGTGTGGAACTTTGATTACCCATGCTAATGATGGGGAGCAGGATGCTGATTAATCAAAAAAATCTATATATGCAACTTAATTTTACAATTTTTAAAGCAAGAACACAAGATAAAGTTAATTTAAGGAAGTAACGTGATATTAGTATTTTTTTGCATGTTGAAACTGTTTTCACATATATTGGTTCTAGTTATTACTTACTGAGTGGAAAACAGCCTGACATTTCTTCAACAAAAACAGTTGCATAAGTTGGAAGCAGGTGAAATTCATGTATTATGGACCCATGGTGTATATATTTTACAAAATACAGATAATTACTGTGATCTTTATTGTTTTGTCATTTATGGCAAACTAACATTCAGCTATCTAATAGCTTCTGAGAAATCAATAAAATAAATGACTTACTGTCAAAGCAAAAAAGTTAAACAACATTAAAAAAGAGGGCACATGGATAATGAAATTCACAGTTGATCGAGGCATGGATACTCATAGTTCCGCTGTATATAGATTTGTGCATGTTGAGTGGAGAAGTGGGAAGAACCAGATGACTGTGGAATGATAATTGATCTTGTATGTTGAAAACTTTGATGTTCATCTGGCTTTTCCTTCTTGAGTAATGTTTGAACATCCAAACTAACATTGATTTCTGAAGGGGAGGGGATCTGGGGATGTCAAAAAAAAAATTGATTTAAAACTTTCTCTGGGACTAACAGAAAAGTCAGATTGACGCCTAAAAAAATTTGTGTCAATCAACTTTTTTATCTTATTGAGTAATGCTCAAATACCTGAAATGTACTTCTATTTCTGTACAGAGATAACTCAAAATTTTACATAAAAAAAAAAAAAAAAAAAAAAATCAGAATTTCTACTGGTCTTATCTTAGCAAAATTTGGGATGGCTCAAGAAATCTTTCTCCCACTGAAAAGATTTTCATGAAATTTTTTCAGTGGGAGCAAAGATGTTACACGTGGATGGACAAATGTTTGGATACTGTTCAGACAATGGCTTACATTTGTTAATGATCCTAAGAATGGACAAAAAATTATTTCTCTAGTGTTGAGCATGTACTGTAGTAAAAAGTTTTACACAGTTATTATTATTAGACATATGGTGCAAGGAAGCCTGAGGATTATGCTGTACCAGCCAAAAAAAAAAAAAATCTGAATTACCCCGAGAGAGAGAGTCAGAAATAGAAGGGAATCACCAAGAAAGAGAAGAATGATGATATCCAGCTCAGGACACTGGGTGTGCCAAGCCCATACTCACCAGATGTGAGCCCCTGGGGTTAAATTCACTTACTATTGTATTAGCTTTTTCCACTATTTAATGTTTTTAAATTGAAAGTTCATTAATGTGTAGATCTTATCTTTTGAGTTAAATCATGAGTTATGGTGGCCATTTCAGTGCTTTTGGAAACACTGAAATGGCCACATTGGGGATGACATTTCAGTGCTTTTGCTTTTTTTTAGAGATCAATGCCTCTTTTTTTTTTAGAGATCAATACCTCTACACAAGACTGTCCTTTTATTTTAACTTTCTATAAAATACAGATATAAGTCTTATTATAGACATTATAATATTTATAGTAGTACGTATGGAGCTTTCAGTAGCTCATACTATTGAAAAAATGCTCATTATAGTAGACTTCTAATTATAGCATAGCAGACTTTTCATTATAGCCTGTATTTGTGATAAAGGTCTTTTATTGTATTTCTTTTAACTCAAATACATAAAAGTATTAACTGGTTGTTATTGTTGCCATCATCCAAACAGGCTGCTGAACAGGTGTTATACCACTGGGGAGTATTTCCTATAGTGCTTCCGTTACCTTTAGCTGTAGTTGGTCCAGATGGAGATGGAATTAACAGGAAAGTGAGTAGTTTATTTAGTATTGCTATTAGTATTAGCCTAGTGCAAGAAAGCCACAGGCTTATGCTCTGCTAGCCAAAAAATAAATAAAATAAATAACCGAATGGGAAATTTATAAAAATAAATAAAAAATAATAATAAAAATAAAAAGTATTTAAAAATAAATGAAAATTAATAATAAAAATAAAAAATGAATAAAAACCTATGTTTTTCCTTCCTCATGTAGGTAACTATCCAGCTGACCTTTGAATCTTACAAGCTATCAGCCTTAAATACCCATGGAGGTAACTTATTTAACAACTTGGTGACTAAAAGAAAACTTCCTACAATCTGACTTAAATTTCTTTTACTGTAATTTGATTTATGGCCTTTAATTCAGGAATCATTTTATAAACACATTTAAAGAGACTCTGTAATCTGGACTGAAGTCATCCATAAATACTAACTTGTATCAGTATAATTCAGAAGTTATTTTGAGAATATAAAGTGTGTGTGGGGGGGGGATCATGATCTTATAGGATTAAAAGCAAAGGATGCATACCCACTTAGCCCTGACTAAAAGAGGGTACACATTGTCTTAAACCACCTCCATATACTAATGAGTCAGGTTTCTATCTCTGCCACTGAGAGGCAGGGTTCCATTATCTAGCTGCTCTTAAAACAGCCCTCCTTTTAAAAACTTTATCAATAAATTCATTCAAGTATGTGAAAAAAAATGTCGGTCTCTGAACATGACCCATAAACTTTCTTCTTCTAAGTTGGACCATAGATCTACATAATTCTGATACCTAAGCATTATGTGTATAGATCTTTCCTCAGAATCACATGTGCAAAGCCCAGATAATCTAAGAGCCAACTCTGATCGGTCAATTAAAATGCAGCCCTTAGTCCAAATTGCAGTCAAGGTTTCTTTTTCAAAAATATGATATCAACCCTGGGCAAAAATCACATCTCTCCCACCTTGACTGCCAAGCACACTTCAATTCTTTTATCAGTTTCTTCTTTTCCCTTTTAATATCTGTCCTAGAATATTGTCTGGCATGAAGATATACTGGCAATAGTGACTGATTATTTCCTTCATGTTTCCTTCTTCAACAAATCCTTCATGTTTTCCTCTCATGGAAGGCGTGCATACTTACTAAATTACATAAATTCAGTTTTGCTTCACAGCATTTTTCTTTGAAGATGGTGAAGATGCCAGTTCCACATGTCCTGACAGTAAGGGTATCCCAAACCAGTAACTCCTCGTGAAATGAAAATCTGCAGTTATAACACGAAAAAAATAACACCTGTGCTGAGTCAGTAATGTCAGTGGATTCATCTAAGTTGATTGAATAATAAATATCTTCGCTTTGGCATTTGCATGAAGCTGTTCTGTTATATTACAGGCTAATTCATGTTGCCAATCAGTTATGGTCCTCCTTGAAAGAGGTAGTTGTTTGTACTTCAACAATGCATTCTTTTATGATTTCCACATCACTAAATGGCTTATTTCTTCCAAGTATATATGCTACTTTATATGTTGCTTCAGTGATGTCAGTCCCTTGTTCTGATATAGTTTTGAATACTTGTTGCTGCTGCTGATTTCCATCTTTCATTTTCATTAAGTGCAAACTTTTGAGGTTCTCTTTCTATTTTAGCATATTTGTTGTCCTTATGAGTTGCATAATGCGGATATGCATTGTTTTTCTTCACTATTGCCAATATGGTATCGAAGAGCAAACATATCATTTTATCTTTCACTGCAACAATATAATACTGCAATTCCCATTTTTCATTGAATACTGTCTTTTCTTCCTTTAATGCTCTTTTCTTATTTCTCGACATAATCAGGTTACCATTAAAAATGAAATATAGAGACTGATTGAAAAATCAGTTTTAAAGGAAACAAGCACTGGAAACTTATGGCAATGGGGAGAATAACCGGAACATCAACTGATACTGATAGCAGTCAGCGAGATGAGTCATCGCTGATAAGTAAGGCAACATTGCCAAATGAAGTTCAGTTTCAAGTGGAAGTGGGAAACAGTAATATTCTGTAAAGATTAATGAATTTGAATAAATGCTTTATTTTGTATTTACTTTAATACATAATTCATTATTATTTTCCTTAACTAGAAAAGGCAATGCATATATTTTATTTAATGCATATGTTTTCTTTAAAATGTTACAGTTCTTTCTTAAGAAGCTCTCAGGCCTGTGGCACGAATCACTGGGTGGTTCACACCACAGTTTGCCAATTACCGAGTTGCCACTAATAGGCCTCTCGCTAATTACATAGTTATATAAATAATTTTACCTCTTCACTTTGTTTTGTCCTATAACGAACTATCCAATATTTTTATGTCTTTTATGTTTCTTTTGGTAATGTATGGCATAACTGTAAACTAAATTATATAAGGAGAATAACGATATATAAAAAAAAAATAGATAAATTTTACCTTAAAAATATTTTCAGTTTGGTGTTATGTCATGAAATAAAAGGCGAATTTTGCATTTGAGAGAAATAGACAAAAGGCCGCATGTGGCCTTAAGGCCATAGGTTCCCCACCCCTGCCCCAGCACATTCACAACTTCAAGGCCAGAGTTAGTTAGTTATTTGGTTTTTAGGAGCATTAGCAACTAAGGCCATATTGCTCCGGAATATGCAGTGGTCATTCCCTGACCTTTCCGCATCCTCCGTATATGGTGGTGACGGGCTCGAACCCCGATCTAATCAAGAAGCATGTGCTATGCACTGCTGCTCCTTCCCACCTGGCTACGGAGGCACCTTCAAGGCCAGAGGTGGAAAGGAAGTCTTTTAGCATTACACCTCTAGATCAGATTCACCCCTCCCCCAAAGTGGAGAGGTGGCATGGGAATATACAGCTATTACAATGTGATTATTATTATTAGCCATATGTGGCACAAGGAAGCCTGAGGCTTATGCTGCACCAGCCAAAAAAAAAAAAAAAAATTCCGAATTACCCAGAGAGAGAGAGAGAGAGAGAGAGAGAGAGAGAAGTAGAAGGGAATCATCAAGAAATTGGTACTAATGATATTAAGAGTAGGAGACCGACGGAAATACTTAACAAGTACAGGTCACTGTTGAAAAAAATTCGTGAATTAGGGTTGAATTTGAAAGTGTCTGCAATTCTGCCCAGACACGATAGGAGGGAGTATATGATGAGAGCCCTGTCGATCTATTCGGCCCTGGAAAGATTGTGCAAGGCTCAAGGGGTAGAATTTTTTTTGAGCCTGGTCTGTACTTGTTAACAGGAGAGACTACTTCCACAGGGATGGGATACACTTAAATAGAAAGGGTGCAAGAATGTTTGCTGATGATATCGAGGCAGTGTTAGGTGGGTCGGGAAACTGCTAGATTGGGGGGGATACAAGGACTAATAGATTAACAGTAGCCACTGGCAGAGATGAAAGTTATTCTTGCACTGCTTCTATTGGAATGAGCAGCAGCCTGGAAAATAAGATGCAGATATTTCAGAGACTGCTGGGAATCATTGGGGTACAAGTAAACACATGGGTTGTGTTAGGGTAGCTAAGAAAAAGAACAGGTGCATGTATACTTGCGTGTACACCAATGCTAGGAGTTTAGTAAATAAATTTGATGAATTTGAGGTATTGCTGAAAACATCAAAGGCAGATATTGTTGGGATTTCAGAGATGTGGTGTCACACAGATATAAGGAATGCAGAACTGGAATTTGGGGAGTACAATCTCTACAGAAAGGATAGACAGGATAGGAAGGGAGGAGGGGTTATGCTATTAGTTAAGAAATACATAAAATCCAAGGAAGTGAAGCCAGTCGACATCGCTGGACAGTGCAGTGTCTAGTCAGTTTGGTGTGACCCAAGCACTGGGAGATCAAAATTGAGAGTAGGAGTGTCCTATAGACCTAATGACTCTGATGAGTATAATAAGAAACAGTACAGGGAAATAGAGTGGACCAGTAAATCAGAGAGTATTATAATGGGGGATTTTAATTTCCCAGATATTGACTGGAATTTGGGGGCTGGTCACTCACACACTAGCATGTTCGGAAGGCAACTAGAGGGAGTAATACTCTCGATTTGATTATCGGTAGTGATTCTTCATGCATTAAGAATCTGCAGATAAATGAACCACTAGGTGGCAGTGATCACAGTGTTCAAAAGTGGGAGTTACTCAAAGAGGTAACTACCATTAGGGGTAAAGGGAAGGGTTATTGCTTTCTTAAAGACGACTACAATGAACTGAGACAGTATTTAAATTCTATACGGTGGTACCAAATGATGATGTTACCAACAGCAAATTCAAAATGGGAAGCATTCAAAGAACTTATCTTGGAAGCTACTAGGCTTTACATACCAACTAAGAAATATTGTTCAAGGTTTAGGCCTAAATGGATGTCAGATGAACTAATGCTGCACAATTTACAAAGGAGGTTAGGCAGGTGAAGGCAGATTACGAGAAATCTTTGGCAAGGGATGCAAAGAAAAACAGCAAAGAGTTCTTTACTTATGTAAACTCTAGAAGGAAAGGGATGAATCAGATTGGTCCACTTGATATCGATGGGTCAACTGTTGATGATCCTGCTCAGGTAGCTAACAAACTAAATGAATATTTTGCATCGATATTCATACATGAGGAGTTATTCAACGAGGGGAATGCCAGAGGTGTATTCAACTTTGGCAGTAAGCTAGAGAATCTTGTAATAACTGAGAGTAAGGTGGAGAAGAAATTGTTGAAGATAAACACAAGAAAGCACCTGGGGTGGATGGGATCTATCCAGTTATATTAAAGGAGGCAGCAAAGGAAGTAAGCAAACCCTTAGCCATAATCATGAGAGCTTCCTTGGACTCAGGGGAGGTACCCATGGGCTGGAGATGTGCAAATGTGACCCCAATTCACAAAGGAGGATCAAAGGCTGACACAAGTAATTATAGACCTGTGAGTTTAACTTCTGTTCTAGGAAAATTAATGGAGGCACGAGTTAAAGAAACACTGCAGGATTATCTAGACAAGACTTCAGTTATAGCTGGGACACAGCATGGTTTTGTTAAGGGGAAGTCTTGCCTGACCAATTTGATTGGATACTATGATGCAGTCACAAAAGAACTAGATGCAGGGAATGACTTTGATATTATATACTTGGATCTTAGAAAGGCTTTTGATACTGTTGCACATGGAAGACTGCTGCACAAATTGGAGCAGTGTGGCATTGGAGGCAAATTGCTGCTATGGATAAAGGGGTGGTTGAGGGGGAGAAGACAGAGAGTGGTAATCAATGGACACTGCTCATCGTGGACTAATGTTATTAGTGGAGTCCCTCAGGGTTCAGTATTGGGTGCATTATTGTTTTCTGTATTTATAAATTTTATTGATGATGGTATATCAAGCTTAATGTCCAAGTTTGCAGATGATACGAAGGTTGGCAGGGTTGGCAAGGACACTACTGACACTGTGCTGCTGCAACATTATCTTGAAAGGTTGTGCAGATGGGCTGAGAGGTGGCAAATGAAGTTTAACATTGACAAATGTAAAGTACTATATATGGGAAACAGCAACCCCAGAGCAACTCAACTCTGTGGTACTACACTGACAGTGATAGAGAATGAAAGGGACCTGAAGTGTCCCTTTCATTCTCTATCACTGCTGCAGGGGTGGTTGTGCAGGCAGATATGAAGTTCTCTGAGGCAGTGCAGACGGCCTGCAAGAGTAGCTCATGGTGTATTGTCATTACATATAGGAATTTTTCTAGCAGGGATAAGGAGGTGATTATTCCCTTGTATAAGGCAATGGTCAGGCCACACCTTGAGTACTGTATACAGGCCTGGAGGCCTCATTTCAAGAAGGATGTAGAGCTGCTGGAACAAGTACAGAGAAGGGCAATAAGATTAGTGAATGGAACAAAGGGGTGCTCTTACGAAGAAAGGCTTAAGTTTTGCAAATTACAGTGTCTGAAGACTAGGCACCAGCGAGGTGATCTGATAGAGGTGTATAAAGCCTTGAATGGTTTGAGCATGCTCAATGCTGATGGGATTCTTCCTCTTGCTCAGAATAATCACCTGAGAGCGCATAAATTCAAATTGAGGAAAGACAGTTGTAAGAAAGACGTGCGGAAATTTGCCTTTAGCCGGTGGGTGGTTTGTTGGTGGAACAGACTTCCATCCCTTGTCGTGGAAGTTGATAGCCTAAATAAGTTTAAGGCTCAGCTGGACAGGTATTTCGAATGAACAGAGGGGTGAAGTGTAAGTGATTATTTTTTATTTATTTATTTATTTATTTTTTTGGCTGGTGCTGCATAAGCTTGCTTTCTTGCATCAAATGCCTCTACTAATGCTAAAGAGAAGAATGATGATATCCAGCTCAGGACCCTGGGTGTGCCAATCCCATACTCACCAGATGTTAACCCCTTGGGGTTATATGAGAAGAAAATCTCACATATCTTTTCAAGATACCCTATTTAAGGTTCAGTTAAGTCAAAGTACTGACAATACATGTAGACAAGATAGACTGTTCCAAATCTTCCAATTAGTTTTCAGCAAATCACATGCTCATTGGATAATGACATTACTTTTGTCACCATTACTTCATGTTTCCTTACTATTAATGCTGCTTTCAAAGAATCTTCATGTGAAATAATTGTAGTTTCTGGGCTAACCCCTTACTTGTCCATCAAATATATAGGGTTCTTGAATTAATACAACATCCAAGTCCTTTAATTCCATTATATAATTTAGTTGTATTAAAATATATAAGAACAGAATGTATATAAGAATAAAGAATATAAGAACAAGGTTCAGTTTGTTTCACGCTATAAATAATTAAACCGAATAAAGAGACACTTCAATGTTTTCTTATGAAACCCTTGTATTCTAGTACTCACTATATTGCCAAAGTTAAAATTTTATAAATTACTTAAATGAATTTTTCAGCACTCAGAAGAAAGCAGACAAGATTCAAAATATCCAGTATCAACAATTTAAAACTACAATAAATCATCCCAAATATGAACGCGTGCAAAAAAAGACATTGACATCATAAAATAAGATAAAATATAAAGAGCAGATAAATTGCAAATAAAATATACTATCCTTAAAGCTGATGGAGCTTTTTGAACTCAAGTGTCATGTTCACAGGTGGTATAGAAGCACAATGTATGCGATATTGAAAAAGAGCAGAGATTAACCACTTCCCTGGTGCATGTGTATGAACGATCAAAAGTTTGAAATGAGAGAAAGGCAATGAACATTAATTGAGTTTATGTGACGTCTCAAGGGTTATGCATAATTTTGTGTTCTCAAGGGTTATGCATAATTTTGTGTAATCGTGTTGAACACTGAGGATTTTAGCCTTCATTAAGAAAAAAAGGTGTGTCCTTCAGTAATTGCATGATGTGGTAATTCAGATGCGGCTTGAATTGACACACAATGCTGCTTATCCCTTTGTTCTAAAGTATAAAGCATGGTTTCCCAAACTTTTACAAGCATGGACCGGTGTTTGCAGATTTTTTGTTTCGCGGCCCACCAGCGCCTCCGTAGCCAGGTGGGCAGGAGCAGCAGTGCATAGCACAAGCTTCTTGATTAGACCAGGGTTCAAGCCTGTGACCACCAAATACGGAGGATGTGGAAAGGCCAGGGAATGCCCACTGCATATCCCCGGAGCAATATGGCCTTAGTTGCTAATGCTCCTAAAAACCAAATAATAATAATAATAAATCACGGCCCACCTATAGTTATAAATTAATGTATTTTCAATAATTATACTCTTAGATTCAGGAAATAATGACACTACCATTAGGACATTTAACATGCAATTAGGTATTCATTAACATCAATAAATATAAATAAAAGATAGGTAATTCATTTCTTTGTTTATTATCAAAAGTTTACATAAAATTGATATATTTTTGAATCTGTTTTTGGGCAAATAAATATTTATTCAATGAGTATTTTTGGTATAACTTGGTATTTGGTATTTTATTACATTTTCATTTCTTCAGGAAATTTTTTTATAGTTTTATGTAGGTATATTTCAAATAAGTTGTTCGTGGACCAGTATTTTTTTTGTGGACCACACTTTGGGAAACCCTGGTATAAAGTGTTGAGCCCTGATATGAAGAATCACAATTCATGCATGAAATATTGTAAACCAGATCTTATCACGATTTTTTATTTGTGTCGCTAAAGCATCAATACTTAAATTTATAGAAGATTTTAATATTGTCCAATCATTGTAGTGTAAATATTTTTTAAGTTTAAAACTAGAATATCTTCATGATGTCAGACCTCCCCAAGATGTCTGACATTATGAAGATATTGTAGTTTTTTTGGAATAGTGAAATTTAAGAGCAACTTACAATTTTACAAGATGTTGCCTATGTTAGTTGTTGACATCCCGGATTATTATTGTTTAAATTGACAACGGTGAACTTTGGAATAATATTCTGCTTGAGACAATTTTAAAAATGTTATACAATGATTCTGTGCAGAATATTTTAGAGTAAGTCAAATGTATGACTACACCAAGTAATGCATAAATTCTCTCATAATTAAAAGAACTGCACCTATAACTATATAGTGAGAAAGTGGTAGATGATATAAGTCAACAAACAAAACATGTTGTACCTTATAAAAAAGGGTTAAATTGAAGAAGAATGGTCAGGATAGATATGCAGAAATTTGCTTTCAGCTAGCTGGTATTTGATTGTTGTAGCAAATTTCCATCTTGTAGAAGTGGGTAGTTTGAATAAATTCAAGGAAGAACTAGAGGAAATGGACAAGTAATATGGGAAGTTTAATATATATATATTTTCGATTATTCTTTATAAGCTTGCTTTCTTGCATCATTTCTGCTATTAATACTAATACCAATATTGTAAACAATGATATCTTGTGTCAAAGACCCCATAACAAAGAAGCCAACAGTGGGGTGGTATACGAGATTAAATGCCCGGATTGTGGGGTGTGTTATGTAGGTGAGATGTGGCGACGACTGAAAGACCGTCTGGCGGAGCATATGAATGCAATAAAGTCCGCAAATTATGGGAAGTCTGCTGTGGCAGAACATTTTTGGGAGAAGCAACATCAAATCTCCCTGGAGGATGTTGTCATCACGGATCATGCACAGGGGTTCTGGGACCGTAAATGGCTTGAGAGTTTACGTATTGGGGCAGCTAGCAATTCCATTAATAGAGACAAGGGTGTACGCTTACATCCCCTCTTGGAAACCGTGGTTCTTGTGTGAGATGAACGGTTTCAGCTAGCACGCTCCCGAGCTATTTCCAGTTCCGGTGCATAAATGGGAAATTCTGGCCTTACTCCCAAGGAACTATGTGATGAGTGCCATGGATCTGCTATTTAAGGATGTGCCACACAGCAGAAATATGCTGTTGAGAAAGCAGATCGCTATCTCCGAAAGCTACAGTTGTTACAGTATTTTATTAATTGTTTTTATCCCTTTTATCATCATATTTTATATATTTTAGTATTTTATTGTAAATTAAATCACATCAGTTTTAGGCTATTATATATTTTATTTTATTTCATTTAATTTCATTTTATACGCTCATATTTTATTGTAAATAAAGTGTTTTAGTTGCAGGATTGGAATTTGTTTATTTGAATACCGGCTCGTGTAAAGTCTAATTGTTCGATATGAATTGTCCCAGCCTTGTAGGCCTATTTAGAGATATTACAAATGTTTGCTTGACTTTCAGCAACTCCACAAAACATCACCATTTCACAGAGTGTGAAATGAATAAGAATTGAAATACTTTCAGAATTCATTTACATAATTTATATATAGCATTGAAATCAGAAGAAATAAATGCTTTCTGAGATATTCTATTATCCTTTGTAACTAACATTTTTGAATAGTGTAAATTTTTGACAAATAAGTCCAAAAAAATCATGTGATGTAGAATAAAGAATATATTGAAATAAAAAAAAAAATAATTTTTCTAATTTAAATATACTTGTAGCAGAAAATTTGTACATTAGCAATTCCTGCACATATTTAACTTTGTATGCTGCTCTCCAACAAGTATGTGAATGCACATCAGTTTCATATTTTCATCATTACTGCTCACCTCAGTAGCATGTTGGTCCTTTAGCACTCTACCCTCCTGGGCAGGCATTGCACCAATGAACACTGCAATGGGTATAGGCCTCCATTCTTTCCATAGAACAGTGAACAGTTGAGTTAATGATATAGGACATGTTGGTGTGGCCCTCATTGGATGTTCCCATTCATCACACCATAGGTTTCAAATTGGGACTCTGCACCAGTCATTCTAACTTTTGTATATTTGCATCTGTAAACCATTCTTGAACAGCACTAGTGGTATGGCTGTTGAAACAAATGTAGATCTGTGCCAAAGACCTGCCACATTGGAGAGCATGGAATTGTTCAAATTGTTAAGGTAGGTGTTGACATTCAAAAACAGCTCCCACACTATAACCCTACCTCATCCAAACTTTATTGTTGGTACAGTGTACACCAGCTGTAGACTTTCTCCAGACATCCTTTACATCCATATCCACCCATCGGATTGGTAGGACACAGCAAATTTCATTATTCTATAGAACTGATTTACACTGCTGTATGGACCAATTATGGTGTTCATTGCACCATACAAGATGAGACTTCTGATTGCAGTTGGTGATATTTGGCTTATGCACCACTGCCCTCCCATGAAAGTTAAGGTTATGGAGTGTTATATGTCATCAGCTCCTGTTGACACCTTAAATTCCTTGTCGATATTTTTCAGAAATGTTTGATAAGATTGCCATACTAGCTTTTGAAGTGCCTTCTGGTCACGTGGAGTAAGCTTTCATAGGATTTCTGTGCATTGGAGGACAGTGGTGATATCAGGTGTGCTTCTGTTTTGCAATACCATCACTGATGGTTGACTCTGGATGGTGTAGACTTGTCAATTGCATGAAGTGACAAGCTGGAAATATAATATCTGACAGTAATGCCCCTCTGGAAATCGGTTAGTTGGGTTCTGTGCCATGACAAGAAAAATGACTTGTGTGACTTCCCTATATACCAGTCTGAGTTGCTTGTTTATCTGAGAAGGTCCAGTAAACTAAATACAATGCCCAAATATGTTTTGAAGGGTGTGCTGTATATTTCAGTATTTATGTAATTAACATTCTGTATATACATGTACAGTATAATATTCTTTTTATTTTGAAAATTAGCATTGCAACCATAATATTTTATTTTCCTGTTATTCCAATACATAAAACATTTTTCCTGGTATTTATTGTA
This sequence comes from Mastigoproctus giganteus, assembly GCF_048544385.1. Classification (NCBI taxonomy): domain Eukaryota; kingdom Metazoa; phylum Arthropoda; class Arachnida; order Uropygi; family Thelyphonidae; genus Mastigoproctus; species Mastigoproctus giganteus. The sequence continues at coordinate 20,666,355 of NC_143586.1, read as the reverse complement.
TGGTATATCATATATATCATTATTACAACTTGTAGGAGAGAGAAAAAAATGAATAAATATACTACAAACTCTGAGATTTAATAACCTTAAGCCTAGATCATATATGACATCTTTATGGCACAAACAAGGATACAGAAAATCACTGTAAAAGCTAGAAATTTTACTGATGCTGAGGTGTACTTAGTTGGTGAGGTAAGTCATGTAGAATGACAAGCTTCCAGGTTTGAAATTTTTCTCTCTATATCCAACAATTTCTTGCTAACCTTCTTGGGGCATTTGGCATATGACATTATCCTGTCCCTGACTTTGTTTGCTGTTAGCTGGGTTATGGGAAAGTGATGTGCCACCAGTGGCAGTGCAATATGGTCTAAGTTGCTAATCAGTCTAAACCCTATGACCAAAACAACAGCCACCAGTGTAGTATTGAGTGCTTGTGCTTAGCAGCCTAATTCTGGGAGGAAGGGTGGTTTCGAGAGGTGGAATGGGTATTTGTTTTTACATTTAATTTTATTTTAAAGATAGCCAGTCTTTTGTATTTTGGAGGAGTTTCGGGGGGGGGGGAGGTTAACAGATGGCTCTGAAGAAAGAAAGCTGTTCTATACTCTCTACATTTGGTTGTCTAGTTTGTAGATAAGGTTTGACTGTTTTTTCCATATCAAAACAGTGTTCTTCCCTTATATAGTATATTTGGTTTTCTCATTGATATGCTTGTTAAATGTGTTGAAAAGCTCAACACTCCACTGATAGTACATTCCTAGTAGCCCAGCTAGTAGAATCAAATAAGGGCATCAACTGAATGACATCATATCATAATTCTCTATTGCTCCGATAGAGTTGGCAAGAATCACTGAGTACAAAGAGAAGGAATTCCTTGATTTTCTGTTTCCTTGCTTATGTGTCACTAAAAACTTGATAAATTTTAAAGATTTGATAAATATCAGACTGTTGTCAATAAAATTTTTCCAGTTGCATGCATATCAGTTCATATTGTTATTAATAAATAATTTATGTTACTCTATATAGGATGAGTAATTATCCAAGTTATTTTATTATTTTTTGCAGTTAAATTTTTTTTATCTTAGTGTAAAATTACTACCATTGAAATTCAACAACTAGAAGCTTTTGAGCTATAACTCTTTACATTAGTCTAAAAGTTAATTAGCCATTTATTAATAATCTCTTGGGTGAGTATTATTAAGTTATTTATTTAAACCATTTAACAACACAAGATATATTTTTATAGCCTAAACCTCTTATACTGCGAGATCTCTTTGTGGCTCCAACATTTGAAGAACTTGATGCTGTGGCATTGGATGCTAAAGGTGATCCCCAGCTTCTCAGTGAAAAGCAACTTCAGTGCATTAGGGAGAGCAGGTTAGTTTTTATTATTTGTATTTAATGTGTTTGTTTTCATTACTACATAGTTGATGCTGAATGCTTTTTTGTCATACAATTTGGTATACTGAATGTTTTTTCTTCAAAATTATAGTTAGTACCAAGTACTCTTTTCATAAAATTATATGTATTAGATGTCATGTTTATTATTTAGTGTTCTGAGAAATGCAGACAGTGCCGAAACAGGTCAGAGTAGTAGGATGACTGAGGTGAAACAAAAATCTGGAGCATTATGTTCTCCATTGTTAATTTCCCGATAAACACCAAAAATAAATCAAACTAGCAAAAAAATAACACAATCAAGATAATATAATTATAATTTTTTTTTTTTTTTTTTTTTTAATTTTAAAAAAATTCTTTGGAAATTTCTGAATTTTCCATAAATTTTAGAATGAAAATTTTCATTATTTTATAGAACTATCATGTGAACTGAGTAAATATTATTGTTATTGTGCAAACTGAATACATGTTACTGTGTAGACAAAATAAATGTCCCTGCACGCCACTTGCGGATGAACCTTTGTAGCTTATCAGTTAGTATTATTAACAAAATGGCAGAATAATGCAAGGAAGCAATGCTTATATAGCATCAGCTGTTAGAAATTATGTATAGTGAGATAGCTCTGCATTAGGAACACCTGCATAGTACCTTGGCATAGCACCTTTAGCACACAGCATGACTGGATATGTGATGGCATAAATTCCACAAGGTGCTGGAAAGTGTTCACAGGTATGGTAGCCATGCCCATCTCACTGCATTCCACATTTGCTAGGTATTTGATGGTACCAGATCAAGCACCAAATGGCCCATTTCATGGCATCCCACATATATATATTCATTTGGGCTGAGATTGCGTGAGTTTGGTGCCATGAAAAACAATGAAGAACTTGCCAGGTTTCTTATGAAATCAGTCGAATACCATTTCAGCCTTGTGACATGCAGTGTTATCTCATTTAAAGGTGCCTTACCTGTCTGAAATAATGGACCAGTAAGAGTTACCAACATTGAATTCCAAATGGGAAACCTTCAGGGAATTAATCTTGGAAGCTACTAGGCTTTTCATTCCAACTAAGAAATACTGTTCAAGGTTCAGGCCTAAATGGATGTCAGATGAATTAATGAGGCTTGTGGCAGAGAAGAAAAATGTATGGGATGCATATAAATTATTAGGTGACAGAGATGCCTATGGCAGATATAAGCTTGCTTGTAATCAAGTTACAAAGAAGATTAGGCAGGCGAAGGCAGATTATGAGAAATCTTTGACAAAGAATGCAAAGAAAAACAGCAAAGAGTTCTTTACTTATGTAAACTCTAGAAGGAAAGGGATGAATCAGATTGGACCACTTAACATAGATGGGTTGACTATTGATGATCATGCTCAGGTAGCTGATAAACTGAATATTTTGCATCTACATTTGCACGTGAGGAGTTATTCGGGAAGAGGAATGCCAGAGGTGAATTAAACTCTGGCAGTGAGCTAGATGATTTTGTAATAACTGAGAGGAAAGTGGAGGAGAAATTGTTGAAGTTAAACGTAAGGAAGGCATCTGTGGTGGACGGGATCTATCCAGTTATATTAAAGGAGGCAGCAAAGGAAGTAAGCAAACCTTTAGCCATAATTATGAGAGCTTCCTTGGACTCAGAGGAGATCCCCATGGACTGGAGGTGTGCAAATGTATCACCAATTCACAAAGGGGTCACTTTCTGTCCCCTGTTAATTTAACTTGTGTTCTTGGGGAAAATAATGGAGTTATTGGTTAAAGAAGCATTGCAGGATCATCTAGACAAGACTGCAGTAATAGTTAAGATGCAGCATGCATTTATTAAAGGGAGGTCTTGTCTGACCATTTTGATTGGATACTACAATGTTGTAACAAAGGAACTGGATGCCAAAAATAATTTTGATATCATATACTTGGATTTCAGGAAAGCTTTTGATACTGTGCACATGGAAGACTGCTGTACAAATTGGAGTGTTATGGCATTAAGGGCAAGTTACTGCAATTGATAAAGGGATGGTTGAGTGGGAGATGGCAGAGAGTGGTAATAAATGGACACTGCTCTACGTGGACTAATGTTATTAGCGGAGTCCCCCAGGGTTCGGTGCTGAACCAATTGTTATTTTTGTGTATTTATAAATGATATTGATGAAGGTATATCAGCCTTAATGTTCAAGTTTGCAGATGATGCAATGGTTGGCAGGGCTGTTAACAACAGTAAAGACAGTATGCTACTCCAACTAGATCTAGATAAGTTGGGAAAATCGGCGCTGAGAAGTGGCAACTGAAGTTTAATGTTGATAAATGCAAAGTACTACATATGGGTAGCAATAACCAAAGAGAAATGTACCAACTGTGTGGTACTACACTCAGAGAAGTGGAAAAGACCTGGGGGTAATTGTGCAGTCAAATATGATGTTCGCTGAGCAGTGCAGAGGGGTTGTAATGGAGTATTGTCAATGATATGTAGGAATTTTGCTAGCAGGGACAGGGAGGTGATTATCCCGTTGTACAAGGCAATGGTCAGGCCACACCTAGAGTTCTGTGTACCGGCCTGGAGGCCTCATTTTAGGAAGGATGTAGAGTTGCTAGAATGTGTACAAAGAAGGGCAACAAGATTGGTGAGGGGAACAAAGGGGTGCTGTTACCAAGAAAGGCTTAAGTTCTGCAAATTGCAGCACCTGGAGAGTAGGCACCTGAAAGGTGATCTGATTGAGGTGTATAAGGCCTTGAATGGCTTGAGCAAGCTGAATGCTGATGGGATTCTTCCTATTGCTCAGATTAAGAACCTGAGGGGTCATAGATTCAAATTGAGGAAAGACAGTTGTAGAATAGATGTGCAGAAATTTGCCTTTAGCCAGTGGGTGATTGATTGGTTTAACAGACTTCTATCTTTTGTTGTGAAAGTTGATAGGCTAAATAAATTTAAGGCTGAGCTGGACAGGCAATTGGAACGAATGGAGTAATGAAGTGGGAGATGTTTTTTTTTGGCTGATGCTGCATATGCTTGCTTTGTTGCATCATATGCCTCTACTAATGTTAATGTCTTCAATGATTTGCTGATTTACAGGTAAAAAGAGGGGCTGCCAATCTTCCATCCAAACATGCTTTAGAGCATTATATTACCCTTGCTGAACTGTACATCTCCTTCTTGCAGTGGGGTTTGAGAAGTTAATTTTAAGTGGTAACACCCTATCACCTCTGTTTGCATGGTACAGATAGAAACATGATTCATTGGACAAGGCAACCCATTTTTGGTCATCTACCGTCTAATGGCTCCACTCCAGTTCTTGCTGTAGTGCATTTGCTTGTGATATTCTGTCAGTAGAAGTACTCTGGTAGGTTGTTGGTTGTGATAGCTCAGCTGTGCTGATGTCAGACATGATCTACATTGAAATGGATCATGCTACTTCTGTATTGTATTGAGTGGCAGTTGTTTCATGCCATCTTTGGTTAACAACATGTGGCTGGGATATGTGGGATATATCTCTGCTTCTACTGTTGATCCGCTCTTGATACACACCAGACATGGCTATATGAACACACTAAACACAAGCAGTGTATTTGGCATGCTCATCCATGATAATTTAGTCCTAGTAATCACCCCATTGGAACTCAGTCATGTTATGTTTCCAGCCTTTTTTTGAATGGTGTGCATACATACGGCACACACATATATATTTTTTCCAGGTTGCCGTAGGCGTTACATAGGTTTTTATGTTTCTTGGGCTGTTATATCGTACCGGTTTGTTTCTCGGTATACTCTATAACCTGCTAAAATTTTGATCATAACTACAACATTAGACTCTACCACTGTAACTAACATCTTAAATAAGTAAATAATAAAATAATATACAGACGGATATAATGTTTAATCTTATAAGATGGCATTAATCGGATCTGTGATGGTTTACTTATTTATTTATTTATTAAATTAAATTTGGTATATTTATTATATTTAGTTTATTGATTATGCAATAAACTAAATATAATATTATAATAAACTAAATATAATATTATAATAAACTAAATATAATATTATAATATAATTTATTGATTATGTTGAGAAATTACCCTAAGAGAAAGCTATCTAAGTGTAACAATAAGAATAAAATATAAAAAAAAACGAGATATTACTGCATCTGATTTAAAATATGCATCTTCTACAAGACTGGGTGTTTTGTTCTAACAGTTGATAACTCTTCAACCAAAGGCAAATTTTTGTACATCCAGTCTGCAGTTATTTATTTATATTTTCTATTATTATTTTTAAACTTAAATCTGTATCCCCTTGTTTGCATCATCCTAGAATGAGAAAATTCTCCATCATTAAATTGCTCAACCTTTTATACCCTTAAACATTATAATAATTAATTCAGGAAGTGCTTCAAGCTAGAGAAAATTTATATAACTGTGATATAGATAATTCGTTATCATAGCTGTTTACAAAATTATGCCATGCCTTATAGATTTATGCCTTACGGAACTGATTTTTTTCCCTATATCTCTTTATATCAAACCAGTCTTTTTACTGTACTTTGTGCCTATACAAGCAGGTCAATATATTTCCATACTTAGCAAAGATATTGACCTATCGAAAGTGGAAAAGTGAAGGTCATCATGTGGAAAAGGGCTGGGTTCAACTGTGTGAAGGCAGGAGGAATTTTTATGGTTTTTTTTCACACCATAGGAGGATGAATTAGTTGTTCTTGGGAGAAGGTTTCATAGTCCCCCCCCCCTCCCTCTTGAAAATCTAGTTTTTCATCCAGCAAGCAAGCAAGCAAACTGAGCATAGAATGCATACAATTTACAGAAAATTCACTGACACATAAGTGTATTGTGTCTGTAAATTGTGTATATCCTAGTCTAATTGTATAAATTATAATTTTAATTTTGTGTGAAATCTGTGTGTTAAGGGTATGTTTATGTGAATTTTATGAGGGACCAGTCAATATAAATGGCAGTTTATTAAACCTGAATAAAGTCAGTTATTACATAGCAGCAAACAGTTTCCCTAGACCAACACCTTTTTGGGGGGGGAACAGGATCAAACAATGTGTACCAGCCACAATAACCCTTTGGTACAGTCCATCTGCTCACTTACAGTTTGTCATCATTGAGGATGATGCTTCTTTTGAGTGCTTGTGCAGTGCTGTTTTTAGCTGTACTGAGTTCATGGGAGAGGGATCTTGTTTCTTTAAAAGCTACTTCAGCTTTGGAAGCAAAAGGATTGCAATGTGGACTGTAGGCAGGGTGGGACAAAATTTCCTAGTTTTGTTCACGTAACAACTTAATCATCATCCAGACCTTGTCATGTCATGCAGAATAAAAATGTCATGTAGAATAAATAGGCTTGTTTTAACATGTCTGGCTGCTTCTTTGGCAGTTCAGGTCTCAACAACTTCTTTAGAAATGGAACACTATTCTCTGTTGTCTTCTGACTGTATGGGATGTAATTAATGCAAAAATTAGCTCAGGAAGTATAAGTACTTGTTTTATTTTGTTTAACTCTCATTAAAATTTCTTGGATCTGGGTGATGAAGGAGAGCATCATTCAACAGATTGTCAATTTATTCAGGTGCAAAACAATAATTGTAACAGTGCTTAGTCAACCATATTAATTTTTTGTAAAAAGGAAACTGAGGGCTGATCAATAAAGAATGATCATAAATTTTTTTTTTTCACAACCTACCATTATCAATCATCAATATTTTGATGGTCCTTTTCAAAGTAGTCCCCATTTGATGAAATACACTTACTCAAATTTCTGCCATTCTTCAAAAACATGGTGGAAGCCATTTTTGGACATGCATTTGAAAATCACCTCTGATGCCTTTACAACTTCTGATGACTGGAAACAGTTTCCTCACAGCTCCTTCTTTAACTTTGGAAATAAAAAAAAAATTGCAGAGTGCAAGGTCAGGGCTGTTCTTGCATTATTGTGATGCAGCATTCACCCACCTGCTTATGGTTGTTTGTGACAAATGTGATCCTGCAAAGTGTGCAGTACGGTTTTGTAGTGAGGTCCCGTAACAGTCGTATAACATGGAACAGCATGCTGGTAAACTGTTCCTTGAACATCAAAAAAAAGAGAGATGACCATAACCTTTCCTGCAGATGCTACAACATTTTTGCTCTTTTCGGTATTGGTGATGATGTAGACTTTCAAACAGAGCTTTGTTGTTTGCTATCAGGATCAAAATGATGAGGCTGTGTCTCATCCACCATTAACGCCTTGTGCAGAGCCTTACCATCTTCAGTAACCATCTGTTGCAGCTCCTGACAAACTTCTGTGCAAACTTACTGTTTCTCAGGTGTAAATAGTTTTGGAAACAAATGTGTCATATGCAAACAAGCATGCAAAAACATGTGTCATATGCAAATGGCCGTGGAGAATACTGTGTTTGCTTCCTACTGATATATCCACAACTAAGATGAAGATGATCTTCAAAGGCAAGCTCTGCTACAACAGGCTACCTAACTTATATATCATTGGTAACATTGATCACAGTGCCTAACGTACAGGTCAGAGCAATAGTTATCTACTATGATGCCAAGGTATCCCGGCAGACAGTTACCTAAGATTCATTCCTTGTGATAAATAACAGTCACATCACTAAAATAAAGAATTAATTGGAGCCCTAGTTAGTCTCTAGAAACAACTGAAGGCTGAATAGGAAAACCTTGCTAACTTATTATATTGATTTGTTGTTTGTTCCTATGGCCACGTATGGTGTGGGTTTGTGATTCCATAGGGCAACACATTCAGAGATCCAAACCAAACTAATTTCATTGTAAAGAACAATGCTGCTGCTGGTGTTTCTTCTGTGCCTGTAGGATCCTCAGCTTTGAGTCACAGCAGGAACTGTTTCCCTAGACCTTCACCTTGTTTTTCCTGGCTTATGTTAATGGACCAAACAATGTGTACCAGATATAATACTCAACATAACCATTAATCTGGAGGCTGATCCTAAACAAGAAAGGTGCAGAATATGGAACTGGTGAACTTATGACACACCTCATTGGGATATATTTTAAAGGCACAGCAACAAGATCCTTCATTGCTGAGGTAACTTTTTAAATGAAAAAAAAAGTGATAGGAAATGGTTCACCTCTGATTTATACTCCTTATTTCTATTAACAGGACATGGCTCATTAAACTCTAAGCTGTTTCAACAAGCACATCTGTCAGTACATGCATTTGAAAATGAATGCATGTACTGACATGCATTCATTTTCAAATTTACCAGTTAAGACATATGTGCTTGTGGAAGTGAAGCAAATTGGCACCATCTCTTATTCACTGTCCCTTACATGGAGATCTTGACAATGCTATGAAATCTCAGTCTACTCCTGGTGAACAAATTCAAAATGTTTACAATAGGTCTGCCCTTTGGCTGTTCCAAAGCTTTGCTGAATAGGTCTTGCACAGAAGGTAAACATTGGTACAGCTTCCCTAATCAGGTAACAGATAAGAAAAATATCTTGCACTCAATATTTTATTGAGTGTAAGATATTTTTAAGATATATCTTAAAATTAAGTGTAAGATATTATTACACATATAATAATTTCATGCAGTTAGCTGTCAAATGCTGTCTTTTCTGTGTGGGCCACTGTATTGCTACCATCTAATGATGAATTTGAACAATTATTATATGGGATGTTTGGGATACCTGACTGCTTCTAGATTGATCTGGAATGAAATTGTGGTTATCATTAAAGACATTATACATCGACAAACATAAAGAAATTGTAGGCAAATCATCCAAAAGAACATGACCTTCCCAGAACTTGATATTTGATTACTTGGATATTATGCTGGTCCTGATATTATGCTGGTCCTCCTTTTTTAAATCAGCTTCCTCCCAGACAGTTGTTAAAGACATTTGACTCATATATTAAATGAATGCTATATACCATATTACATCCACACTGACAATAATTAGAACAACAAAACTTTAACCTGGAAATAAACTGACTCTCGGATCATTGATGAATCTCCAGTTTCATGACATCTGGAAGACATATAATCAGTCCATAATAATGGACTGGTCTCATGTATTTTATGCCTGATGATAACTAGGACTTCTTTTGATATCTGGATGTGATAACTATATCAACTAGATTCCTCTGGGTGACTCCGAAGATGTCTCTCCTTGCCAGTTATCTTCTTAGTTTGCAGGGCATACTTCTTTGTACATTTCTAATTGAATCTGCACCTAATTGCTTCTACTGACCTATAATAGAAGTTACTGGAGCTGCCTCTCTTGGATATGAACCTGTTGTCCTGAATTGGACATTTATTGAACTTACATATGAACTTTTATGTGTGTTTTCATCTTGAATGCTTAGGTGCCATCTGACATGGATCTTTCCAGGATGGGGTTCGAGCCTGCCACCACCAAATACGGAGGGTGCGGAAAGGTCAGGGAATGACCACCGCATATCCCTGGAGCAATAATGGCCTTAGTTGCTAATGCTCCTAAAAAACCAAATAACAATAACTTTCCAGGATAAGCTGTGTGACTAGAGTCTCCTGGACTGGACATCTATCTTGGTTGTGGACTCTAGTGTGTAGATTGTTGTTGGTTACATACAACCTAAAGCCTACTACCTCTATGGAACTTGGCATCCTTGAATTGGACTTGACTATTGAATATGAACTCTTCTTTCGCTTGGACTTGACTGGATCTAATTTCTTCGTACTATCTTTCAAGGATATCTAACTTTATGACTATACACAACTTTAATATAACATCCTTTTTTTCTCCTATTATATACAGGGTGTCTCAAAAATATTGGTACAACTGTTTAGGGGAGGTAGGTAACATCTAAAGGAATGTGAATCGCATAGGAACCCATAACCGGAAACGTCACCGTAAGTCAGTAGACTGTGCTGTTCATCAGTTCACGAGAGAGAAAATTTCTGGTTTACTCATTCAAACAGTAGTCGCCACATGAAGAGCATGCATCGATATACGAACTGTGAGCTAGCAGACATGCACCTAGTGTATGGATTAGCAGAGGGCAATGGACAAGCCGCTCAATGAATTTATGATATTATGATATTCCCAGATAGACATGTACCGGACCACCGTTTTTTTGTGCGTGTGCATCAAAATTTGTGCGATTATGGGTCATTTAGAGGTAACAGGAGTAGTGCGGGCAGACCACATTCGACGCGAACTCCCACCATGTAAGAAAGTGTGTTGAATGCCGTCCAGAATAATCCTACTACCAGCACACGTGCCGTTGCCTCTGCCTTAGGAGTATCTCGTAGTGTACAGCGTGTCTGACATGACGATTCCATACACCACTTTCATCTCCAAAGGGCTCAGTTACTGCTCCCCCAAAATCATCCTGCACGTGTGGCTTTTGCGCAGTGGTTTCTCCAAGAATATGTTCAAGACTCGATTTTTCCAGCCTATATTTTGTTCACGGATGAAGATTATTTCACTCGGGAAGGCTTATTCAATCAGCACAATGCTCATGTGTGGGCTCATGATAACCCACACGGTGTGCGTCCACATGAGGCACAACATCGCTTCGCAATAAATGTGTGGGCAGGTATGGTCGGTGACTGCTTAGTCGGTCCATACCTGTTACCATCCTGCATGAACTCTGCTAAATATCGGATCTTTCTTGAACAAGTGCTACCAGGGTTACTTGACGATGTTCTAGCAAATGCGAGATGCAACATTTTGTTTCATCATGACGGGGTGCCTGCCCATTATGGAAGGTGTGTTCGTGACCATTCGAACAGGCGTTTTGGGTGTCGATGGATTGGCCGTGGTAGACCCGTTGCCTGGCCCCCACACTCACCTGATTTATCGAGTCTTGATTTTTCTGTGGGGGCCGTTAAATCTATCTTGTATGAATCGCCTGTGGAGACGGAAATGGATCTCATGGTAAGACTCGTCTGCACTGCTGCTGCTATTGTCAAAGAAACTCCAGGTATGTTCGACCGTGTCCGCCAATCCATGCTGCGTCGGTGTGACACATGCATCGCTTCTCGTGGTGCATCCTTCGAGCATCTGTTGTAACATCATGAAATGCATCCATCTCGTACTCCATTGTTAATATTATGTCAAATAAATGTTTGCCACTAATTACTGTCTTGTGTCATTTCTGCTCCTTGTGCCTCTGCTACTACTTTCCCGTGTGTTTCCGGTTATGGGTTCCTATCTATGCGATTCACATTCCTTTGGATGTTACCTACCTCCCCTGAATGTTTGTACCAATATTTTTGAGACACCCTGTGTATATATATATATATATATATTTTTTTTTTTTTCTTTCTCCTTGTTATGTATATTTTTTTATATTATAAGTGTGTATATATATATTTACGTATATAAATTACAGTAGACTCTCGATTTTCCAGAATAGATGGTAAAAAAAAAAAAAAAATCCTGGTTAGTCCAGAAATATTGAAAAATGTTCAGCAATCTACATAAAAAATATGGTGATAGATAAAAAACAAAAAAACTTACCACGCACTACTCACATGTCCAATATGATACTTCCCTTTATTTTTTGCAATGTCGATTTTAAATCTAATAGCTTTCCTTTATTTTAATTCCTTTATTTCCTTTATTTAAATTCCTTTCCTGTTGATTTTAAATCTAATAGCTTCCCTTTATTTTTTGCAATGTTGATTTTACTAATAGCTTCCCTTTATTTTTTACAATGTCACATATGGATCCGTTAAAATTTAACGGATGCACCTTTTTCAAACTTTTGAATAATTTCAAGTTTTTGTTCGATTGAAAGCACAACTCTTTTGCATTTATCCATCATTTCGCAATTTCTAAAAAAAATACAGTAGGCCCTCAATTTAACGGACTAATTGGGGGAAGGGGTGTCCCCTTTTGCCGAAAGTCCGTTAAATCGAATGTATTTTGAAAACATATATTAATAACGAACTTATAATGTACAGGATGTATTAAAATGTTATTATAATGTATAAGTATGAATAAAATATTATTATAATGTATAAGTATGAATAAAATATTATTATAATGTATAAGTATGAATAAAATATTATTATAATGTACATTAAGTAATTTATACACGTGACTAATCTATTAAAAATATAAAAATAAATTTACAACAGGAACCAAACTTTATTTTAATTAAACATGTCAAAAACTATACAATGTAACTAATGCAGTGTTTTGACCACTTTTTTTATTGTTTTTTCTTAAAGCTTACACAAAGTTGTTTTCAACGTGAACATTAGTTTTTTCATTTAAATCCATTTTAGAGGAGGAAAAATACTTTAAAATTCTTAAACTTCATTGAATAAAAAACATAAAAAAAGTTAAAAAAAGATACATAATATTCAATATTAATAATAACTTAATTGAAAGAATCAGAATTTTCAGAGTCAGAAACAACTGTCATATGGAGCTTCAGTTGCCTTCAGTTGCCTTCGAAATTCTCTAAAATGTTCATAATAAGGAAGCACATCAGGGTCTGATGATGATTCATTATAATGTATGATATCATCCATATGTCTTATAACAGACAATTTAGGATGAGGTGCAACTGATTCTTTGTCATCATCATCCTCTTGTTCTCCATGAAGAACATTTTCCGCAATCTCTACCTCAGAAAAAATCTGATAGCCCAGATCACCTTCGAGCCACTGTTCCACATCATTCGCAGTTGCATTTTTTGTTGCTGGCCCTCAGAAGAGTGTCCCAAAAATTAGATGCCTCAACTCCCTCAAAGTCCATTTCAGGTTCTACATCGTACAACTTTTTCCAAGCATTGGCCAAGGTAGTAATCTTTATATCTTTACACGCAGCTGCTAAGTTGAAGACAGCAGACCTGATGTTGTATGCATGTAAATTTTGCAGTGTCCTGGAGCCTCTTGTATCTTCTGTTTCTTCCAAAACAATCCATCACCTCTCTCAAAAACTTCTTCTTATACAATCACTTACATGCAATGATTACACCCTGATCCATTGGCTGTATCAGTGAAGTAGTGTTAGGAGGCAGAAAAACATATTTAATTCTCCCATCCCTGCTAACTAACCTCTCAGCATTAGTGTGAGCAGGTGCATTATCATCTAGCAGTAAAACAGTCTTTATTTCATGAGAAGGAATTTTCAGCACATCTGTCTGATAGCGACGCACATCAGGAATAAAATGGATAAAGAACCAGTCACAGAAAATATCCATTGTAAACTATGCATTTTTTGAGTGGGAATATATCACCAGTAACTGGTTCATTAAATTCTTTAAAGCACAGGTTTTTTTTTGCCTTACCAACTACCATAGGCTTAAGCTGATGCAAGCCATCAGCATTTGCACAAAATAAAACTGAAATTCGCCCCTTTTTAGCTTATGACTAGGGGTGCTTGTTTCATGCTTGTAAGCCTGGGTATTTTCAGGAACAGCACTATAAAAAAAAAGCCCAGTCTCGTCAGCATTATAAAGCTATGATAAAATGAGGCCCTCATTTTTAATGAGGTGATTTAGATTTTTTTTTTTTATGAAAACCCCAAACAAGAGACAACTGTATTTTTCCTTTTCATACTCCTTCTCCTTTTAATATTTACAGTTGTATATATATATATTTTTATATTATGAAAAATAAAAAATGAAAATGAAAAAGAGGAGGTAGTTTTATGGACAAGGGCCACTGATAGACAAAGTACTCCACAACCATAATGAATATAAATGATATGAGCAATAGGGTGAAGAAATATAGAAAAAAGAGTAAAAGAAATGAAAGACATTAACAGTATAAAAACAAATAAAATACACAAATAAAAATAAACTTAGATGAATATATTGCCATATAACACACAGCCTTGGTGTCATTTCAGGAGTTAACCACCAGGATTGCAATAAAAGATGACAATATGGAGGCTCTGTTTCTAATGCAAAGCATATGCTGTGAAGTAAAGAATTAAAAAATGGTGAATTTAGAAAGAATTTAATAAAATTAATGAATTCGAAATTAAGGCCAAAAGGAGATAAATATGGGGGGGGTTTACACAAAATGCACATGTGGTTCGTAGTTGACTCAACAGAGGAACAAAAGGAAAATATACAAACAAAATAGTAAAAGAACTCACTTAACTGACTAAATGACAACCAAAATTAAACTAGAACCAAAAAGGAGATGTAATGGGGAAATATTTACCCCAGGGGCTCACATCTGGTGAGTATGGGCTTGGCACACCCAGGGTTCTGAGCTGGATATCATCATTCTTCTCTTTATTGGTGATTCCCTTCTACTTCTCTCTCTCTCTCTCTCTCTCTCTCTCTCTCTCTCTCTCTCTCTCTCTCTCTCTCTCTCTCTCTCTCTCTTAGGGTAACTTGGGAATTTTTTTTTTGGCTGGTACAGCATAAGCCTCAGGCTTCCTTGCACCATATAGCTATTAATAATAATAATAATAATAATATTTAGAATAAAAAATACTAAGACAAGAGAGACCCCAAGCAGTAAAAAAAAAAAAAAAAAAAGAAAGAAAAAAGAGAATGAATGAAATGAAAGTAAGAGGTTAAATTAATTCTGCTTTTTTTTTTTTTTTTTTTTTAATCTCTCTCTCTCTCTCTCTCTCTCTCTCTCTCTCTCTCTCTCTCTCTCTCTCTCTCTTCTGGGTTGTATTTATCATGAATTCTCTCATGAGACCTGTTACTTTCATTTCATTCATTCATTTTTTTTACCACTCGAGATCTCTGCTGTCTTAGTCTTTTATGTTCTAGATATTTCCATTGCATCTCTTTTTTGGTTTTGGTTTTGTTTCTTTTGTGCCTGCATTATGTGTTCTCCCCATATTTATCTCCTTTCAGCCTTAATCTGATAAATTTTAAATTCATTAATTTTATTAAATTATTTCTAAATTCACCACTTTTTATTTTTTTATTTCATGGGATGTGCCTTACATTAGAAACAAAGACTATATTGTTGTTTTTTCACACAATTTTGGTGGTTGACTCTTGATAACAACTTCAGGGTTGTGCATTATACTGCAATATAGTTATCTATTTTTATTTTTATTTGCATATTTATTTATATTTTATATATTTTTTATACTGTGATTTATTTTCTTTCTTTAGTCTTTATTTTTTTCTATATTTCTGTATTTCTGCAGACATACACATACACAAGGGAATTTGAAAAGTTTGCATAAGATGCAAATTTTAAAACTACCACTACCTTTCAAGGAAAGGGTAGTGGTAGTTTTAAACAGAATATTTTAAACTGTACCACTACCCTTTCAAGGAAAGGGTAGTGGTACAGTTTAAAATATTCTGTACTTAATGTACAGAATATTGAAACTGCATGAAACTTGGTAACCCACCAAGTTTCATGCAGTTTCAATAATGTCTTTTTTAATTACATTTCAGTAATGTTTCAAAAAAATATATTTTTAATTACATCTCAATAACATTTCAATAATGTATTTTTTAATTTCAATAACATCCTGAAGTCAACAAAGTTGTGTGAATGAGGAAAGATAGCAATTCATGGGGATATGGTTACAATATTGGGGAAGGATGCCCTTTCCTATTCTGTGGTTAAGAAATGGGAAGCAGAATTTAAATGAGGGAGGAAGGGAAAGTCTGGAAAATGATCCACGCTGCGGAAGACCTGCAATGTTCTTCACTCTAGAAGTTGTTCACAGTTTACATGATCTGGTGATGAGTGGTCGACAAATTTAGTACATTGAGAGCATTTTGGGCAACTGAACATGTGATGTGGACCACATAATAACAGAAGTCCTCACTATGAAAAAGCTGTCGGCACAACGGTCCCAAATTTGTTGACAATAGATCAAAAACATATGAGGTGTGAAGTCAAGTGAACTTTTGCATAGTTTGTGAACATGGATGAGATGTGTATTCATAACTTTCAGCCAGAGACAAAGTAGCAGTCCAAACAGTGGAAACACAGTTCTTCTCCCCTTCCAAAGAAAGCCAAGTCAATTACTTTTTCTGGCAAGGTGATAGCATCGAATTTTTTTGGATGCTGATGGAGTGTTGCTAGTGGATTACCTTCATCAAGGCCAGACAGTCACATGGGCATATTATGCAGATCTTGTGAGACACTTTCATGAAAACATCAAAGACAAGTGCCAAGAAAAACTTGTCAACAGAGACTCGTTCCACCTGGAAAATGCACCTGCTCACAGTCTCACTGCCATGGCAGCACTGCATGAGTGTGGCCTTGAAATCTTGGACCCTCCCCCATATTCTCTAGATCTAGCACCATTGGACTTGCACCTATTTCCTAATTTGAAAATATATCTGGCTGGCATCCATTTTTTTCACTGACAATGATATCATTGCTGCGGTGGATGTATTTCTGGAGGCCTAGCCCAGGAGAAATTGTTTCATCGGCGGCAAAATGCATTGACTCCAAAGGGGACTTTGTACAGTAACATGTTACCAGACTTCTCAAATAAACCATTCATACTCTGGCCTCATATATATATAGTATGCATGAATCGGAAATATAAAGAAAAGGAAAAAAACAGGAATTGCACCTGAATGTGCAAAAACAGGATACAAAAGTATATTGATGAAATTAGAAAGAATTAATAGAAAATTAATTAAATTGCAGCATCACCATTATATAAGAGCTACCACTTCTATATAGCTGCGTAAGGCTTGGCAGATCGGCAGCTTAAATCCCTAGCCCGGATAAATGGTGAGGGTTGACGTCAGGAAGGGCATCTGATCGTAAAAACTATGCCAAAACAAAAGGTGATTGATGAAAAGTAGGTGTGTCAGGGCTACTGAACAAAGGACGGGTCCGGTTAAAGAAGTTAGTTCAGCTAGAGATGAAGAAGGAGTTAAAAAGTGTTAGAATAGGAACATTGAACATTGGGACAATGAATGGAAAGAGCAGAAAGATTGTGGATTTGATGCAGAAAAGAAGAATGAAGATCCTATGCCTACAAGAGACTAGGTGGAGGGGAAATAAAGCAAAAGAGCTCAGTGAAGGGTATAGGTTGTTCTTTAGAGGAGCAGATGAGGGAGGAAGAAATGGAGTAGGTATTGTAATTGATAAGGAGTTAAAAGATGGAGTGTGTGAGGTTAACAGAAGGAGTGATAGGATTATGAACATCAAGCTGGACGTGGGTGGACACTTGACCACAATAGTATGTGCATATGCCCCACAAGTAGGATGTGGGAAAGAAGAAAAGGACAGTTTTTGGATGGAAATGGATCAAGTGGTCATGGTAATACCTGAGAAAGAGAGGATGATTGTTGGGGGTGATCTAAATGGTCATTTAGGAAGAGGCAAGTGAGAGGAAGGAAGAGTGTATGGAAGGTGGAGTATTGGGGAAAGAAATAGAGAAAGGGAGAACATGCAGTAGAACATGCAGTGGCATTCGACCTGGTGATAGTTAACACCTACTTCGAAAAGAAAGAAAGCCAGCTGATAACATACAGGAGTGAGGAAAGGACAAGCCAGATTGACTATATCACATGTTGTAGAGGGCATCTAAAGGAAATGAGGAACAGCAAGGCGATAAACGGAGAAAGTGTGTCTGCACAACATAGATTGCTTGTGGCTGATTGGGAGGTTGCAGTGGACAAAAGTAGGAAATATTCAGGACAGAGGGAGAAAAGGATAAAGTGGTTGAGATTGAAAGAGGAAGGTTTGAGGAAGGAGTTCAGGGAAAAGGTGCTAAAAGGAATAAAGTTACCGGAAGACGTGCAAGAGTGGTGGAAAACAAATAGTTGTTTTTTAAGGAAAGTTGGTGAAGAGTTGGGGAAACATCAGGAAAGGGGACACCAGAGGGAAAGGAGGCTTGGTGGTGGAATGAGGAAGTGCAATCGGTGATAAAACAAAAGGAGATGAAGAAAAGATGGGATGTAACAGGTAGCCGAGAAGATAAAGAAGCATATACAATAGCAAATAAGGAGACAAAAAGGGCTGTGGCAATAGCAAAGGTGAGGGCAGTGGACAAGGCCTATGGAGAACTGGAAAGGAAAGAGGGAGATAGGCAACTGATGAGAATAGCCAAAGCAAGAGATAAGGCATCAAAGTATTCTCATCAATAAAACAGATAAAAGATGAGAGGGGAGTGGTTATACAGGACCCAGAGAAGGTTAAGGAAAGGTGGAAAGACTATTTTGAGAAGCTATTAAATGAGGAAAACCCAAGAGCACTATGCGAGGATGGAGAGATGAATGTGAGAGTAAGAGTATTGGAAGGCATAAGCAGGAAAGAAGTGGAAGGCGCACTCAGAAAAATGAAGAGAGGGAAAGCAGTAGTGCTGATCAAATACCAGTAGAGGTATGGAGTAGTCTGGAAGAAGAAGGGATCGATATCCTATGGGACTTGATGGAAAAACTGTGGCAGCAGGCGAGGATACCCGATGAGTGGAGGGAAAGTATACTTGTGCCAATCTTTAAAGGAAAGGGTGATGTGCAGGAATGTGGGAACTACAGGGGAATAAAGTTAATGTCTCATTCGATGAAGATTTGGGAAAGAATTGTGGAAGGAAGGTTAAGGCAGGAGACAGAAATAGGAGAGGAACAGTTTGGTTTCATGCCGGGAAGAGGAGCAACAGATGCGGTCTTTGCTTTAAGGCAGGTGATGGAAAGATACAGGGAGATGCAAGTAGAGTTGCACATCGTGTTTATAGACCTGGAAAAAGCATATGATAGAGTGCCCAGACAAGAGGTATGGAGATGTATGAGGGAGAAGGTACATCGGAAAAGTATGTAAGGCTTGTGAAGGATATGTACGAGGGGGCGGTGACTCAGGTTAAGAGCAGTGTAGGTATGACTGAGGGGTTCTCTGTAGAAGTTAGACTGCACCAGGGATCAGCTCTCAGACCATATCTGTTTGATCTGGTAATGGATGTGTTGGTGAGAGAAGTGAAGAGTAGAGCACCATGGAGTATACTGTTCGCGGATGATATTGTACTGTGCGAATCATCCCAAGGAAAGGCAGAGAAGAAATTAGAGGAATGGAGGAAAGCATTGGAAGATAGAGGCATGAGGATAAGTAGAACAAAGACAGAATATATGGTATTGAATGGAGGTGAGAGTTCTATAAAACTGCAGGGGGAAAAGCTACCATGTTTCGAAATTTAAGTATCTGGGATCGAACGTTGAGAGGGATGGAGGATTGAGTGCAGAAATACAGCACAGAGTGCAATGTGGATGGCTGAACTGGAGAAAGATGAGTGGGGTGCTGTGTGATAAGAAAGTTAATTGTAGAATGTTTTTTTTTTTTTTTTTTGTTTTTGTTTTTGTTTTTGTAGTTGTTGGTGCATCAGCTTCTGTGGCCATAATGCACCTCCCAAGGTTTTTGCAGTACTTTGATCCAAGCCCAAGGCAGGATTCGAACCCGCGACCTTTGGGTTGCCAGGCAAGCACTTTACCCACCCGGCTAGCCCAGTCGGCAATTGTAGAATGAAGGGAAGAGTGTATAAAACTGTGGTTAGACCACATTGATGTACGGTGCTGAGACATGGGCAATTACAAGGGCCCAGGAGAAGAAGATGGAAGTGGCAGAGATGAGGATGCTAAGATGGATGTGTGGCGTGACGAGGAAGGACAGGTTGACTACATTAGAGGTACGGTTAAGGTGGGGCCTCTGAGGAAAAAAATACAGGAATCTAAGTTGAGGTGGCTTGGTCATGTGGAACGAAGAAGTGAGGAGTATGTAGGGAAGAGGTGTGAAAAGCTGGAGGTGATAGGGAAGAGGAAGAGGGAGAGACCTAAGCTGAGATAGAAGGACAAGATGGCAGAGGATTTGAAAGAGAAAGGATGGAGGAGAGAGGAAGCCCTGGTTAGAAAGGAATGGAGGAAGAGAATTAAGGAAGGGAATGCCGACCCCATATGAATGTGGGAAGAAGGCAAGGACAAAGAAGAAGAAGAAAGAATTAATAGAAAATACAAAAAAGATGGAGAAGTATTTAACACAAGGTGCCAAGCCTAATAGGAGAAAAGTAAGAAAAGAATGAGAAATATAAAGAAAAAGAATATTAAGAACCTCTCAAAAAAATATATGTATATATAAAATTA
Organism: Mastigoproctus giganteus; assembly: GCF_048544385.1. Lineage (NCBI taxonomy): Eukaryota > Metazoa > Arthropoda > Arachnida > Uropygi > Thelyphonidae > Mastigoproctus > Mastigoproctus giganteus. The sequence goes on along the minus strand of NC_143586.1, from coordinate 20,645,945 downwards.
TTATATAAAATTAAAGGCTGAATCAGTGGGCCAATCAAACGTAGATAAGCTGAAAGGGAAATAAGAAATATATGATTAATTAATACAAAAAATAGTGAGCATCAAACTGAGAGTGGGAGAATGGTAAATAAGGAGAAAAAAAAAAAAAGGTTGATGCCAACTAAACAAAGTTGGTACATAGATCAGGCATTTCATCAGGGGACTACCTGATCATGTACCAAACCACTATATTTCTATGCAAACTTATGTTAATGGGGGAAAGATTAAAAATAATAGAGACAAAAAAAAAAAAAAAAAAAAAGGGAGAAAAAGATAGAACCTCCAAAAACATAAGTAAGGTAGCCCCAACACAGTATATGTAATTAAATTAAACAAATTAAAGTTTAAATGAATTTAAAAAATAATAAAAAAAAATAGTAATAATAAATGCCTTCATTTCATGTACATAACTTGAGAATATATAATGTAATGTAAAGGAGATGAAAATTCTGAAAAGATGAAAAAATAGAACTCAGTGTATAAAAATGTTTTGAAAAAAGAGACGAAAAAGTGAATTTGGAGATCATAAATGTATTAAGTGTGACAGGCAGTGGTATAGAAATGGGAAATAATGCAGGGCAAGTGAAGGAAAACAGTAATAAAGATAAAGGAGGCGAAAATAGCAAGAATAAGAAAAGTAAGAATGTCCGAATCGCCCTCGTATTACACTAATAGTTCAATGGACGGAAGAAAGAAGAATAGAAAGGAAAAGCGTTTAAAAGATACTAGGCAAGCTAGGTGCATAAATACCCAACCTCTTAGAGAGGGCCTTGGCTGAGAGAGTGTTAGTTGAAGTAGAAACTAATACCACTAGCCTGTGCTATATTTTAAAATGCCAAAAAATACAGAATGCCGAAAAATAAAAATATATAAGGTAAAAATGATGAATAATAGAGAGCAATTAAATACCTGTTATTTGTTGTTATGTTACATCAAGGTAGGCAGAAATGTATTACTGAGAAAGAAAATATTTCATCAAGATAGGTAGTGTAAATGGAATATAAACAGAAGAAGAGCTATGACAATAGAAAGTAGAAAGCTGAGTAAAAAAACATTAGTGCCCTCTATAGCTATTAAAATAGAACTGAGTGAGTTGAGCTATCGAAAAGAAATAAAAATGAATGTGAAACTAATATTGTGAAACTAATATGTTTTTATGAACTTTAATAGAAATATTAGAATTCCAATTAGTTAGATAAATAATGTTAAAATTAAATTTACTTCTTTTGTCAAATAATTCCAAATTATGATGAAGAGGGGGACTATTTAAAGTAATACTTAAATCAAGGAAGGTAGCATATTGATTGCCATTGTTTTCTTTATTCAAGGTAAGTTCGATTGGGTATATAGTTTTAGCAATATTTTCAAAACGAACATTCAAAACAAGGATGTCGTCGACATAGCGAAAAGCATAGAAATTATGGTTTAGATTGTTATGAGTATATAAATCTTCATAATAATGCAGAAATAAATTAGAGACTATGCTTGAAATTTGTGAGCCCATGGGCATTCTTACAGTTTGTCTATAAGTAAATTTACCATCATAAATGAAATTGTTGAGAATACATAGGTTAATATAGCTATTCCAAACAATCTCATCTACAAGTAGAATGTTCTTATATTTAGAGTATGATTGATTAAGTACAAAAATAATCAGATGATGTGGCAGAGAGGTAAATAGGTTTGAAAAGTCGTATGTTTCATTGCTGAAAATGATAGTATTAGAATTAATGGTTTTGATGATGTTATGATTATTATTGATGATCCAGGTAGATGGAAGATTAATAAAGATAGTAGTTAGCAATTTAAAAAATTGCTTACCTGGCAAATAACAGCCACTTTTTTTAGCACTTGTGATGAATCTGAAGCCAATAGGTTGCTTGTGGAACTTGGCTATCATATATAAAAATGGTAAAGTAGAATTTCGAATTTTAGTGTGCAACTTTTTATGTAGGGCCATAAATTTTTTTAATGGTTGTGTTAATGCCAAGATAACAACCTAGAAAAGTAGTGCTGTTATCAACTTCCTTTTTAAGAGTGGTATAATAGAACTGTTTGCAAAAAATAGCAAAGTTGTTAGAAGCCTTATCCACTGGGGTGATAATAAAATTCTGCTGTAAATCCAAAATGGGTTTTTTAAGATAAGAATAGTTCATATGCAGATTATTGTAAAGATTATAAGATTATGATGGAATCACCACCATGCTTGACTATAGGCATTAAACAATGTAGCACCATTTTTCCTTAAATTAATTCTCTCACATAAACTCTATGCTTGGATCCAAAAATTTCAAATTTGAATTCATCAATTCACAGTATGTTTTTCCACTCTTCAATTATCCAATGTTGATGGCTCTTAGCCCAAGCCAACCTTTTCTTTCAATTTCTAACTTTAAAAAAGGGTTTTTGGACTGCTACACAACCATGGAGGCCTGCTTGTTTAAGACAAAGCTATACAGCAGATATAGACACAGGAGTTTCTTTGTTCCTGTTAAACCCAGCTCAGATTTTAGGTGTAGTAAGTCATCGAATTAATTTAGAAATCAGTGTTATGGTCTTTTCTTGTACTTCCATTGTTATGTGCAGTCACCTTGATTGTGGTTTGTCCTTTAAACTGCCAGTCTCCTTGTATTGTTGAATGGTAATTTGTACTCCTTAAAAGAAACACCTTTTCTGCCAATACTTCTCATGGAATAACTTTCTTTATACAGAGTTATAATAGCACTTCTGTTTTCAACACTCAGTTTCTTATTTCTTGCATGTTTACCATGAAACACACAAAACCAAACACTCTTTATGAATGATGGGTGTTCTATTTTATAAGTTACAGCCCTTACTCCTCAATTTATATTATTGCAAAACACTCTAGAATCATCTATGGCCTTCTATAATATTGAAACAATACTCCCATTATCTAGAATATTCTAAAATCACCTATGATGTTCTACCACATTCAAGAGCCTTCTACACCTTTCTGGAATATTCTAGAAATTTCTTAAATATTATTTAATTTTTTTGATTTTTTACATAATAGAAAATATTTTAGTAAAGATTGGTAAACAAGTTGGTCTTATTCTAATTAAACTATTGAGATTAAGAAAACTTAATTGTGATTTCAAAATTTTAGGCAGTGGCGTGTGTGTGTGTGTGTGTGTGTGTGTGTGTGTGTGTGTGTGTGTGTGTGTGTGTGTAATTTTTTTTAACTCTCTTCTTGAGGCAGGACTACTTTTTGTCTTCAGTTTGGGCTCGCAGGCATATAGGATTGCTGGCACTCGTAAGATTAACCTCTGACCTCCTGTTAGTGTGGCACCTCATTAATCCTAGATAGGACTGATCTATTAATAGCAGACCCCAGCTATACATGTATAGTTGTGGTCTGTCTCCTTGCGATGAAGGTGAATACTGGGAGTTGGTCTTTGTAATAATAATAATTGCTTTCTGGTAGCAGAGTGGCCAGAAACAGCTGAACAACACAAACACTCTCACACTCACACTGCACAATCATAGTGCTACACTCATTTCTGGTCTTTTTACGAAATTAAGTACCATCATAATGTACCATGGCAGAGAGTTGAATTGATGTTTAGGAGCTGTCCTGCATATGATACAACACATAATGTTCAACAAATAAAATGCTGTTACACAGTTTACACTACTTATATTTTAGGAAATATTGAAGGCCATGGAACTTGATTGACTCTTGTATTTACATTTTCTGAAAGAGTACATGAAAATTAATATATGTTCCTTCAATTATACACACATTTTACTTCAGACAGAGGAAAATGTGTAACTTCTGAAACTTTTGCAGCTGAAGTAGTCATGCATGGGCAAAAGTTCAAGAAGTTACACATGTGCATGTAGTCATAACAAAGCAGACAATGAAGGATGAAGAGTTTCAATCGCTTCAAACACATGGATAACAGACTTTGTGTCAATGTAATGCAAAAATGATTTGTTTGATAACCCATGTTGATTAGAGATTTCCTTAGAATTTTTCCAGAGATTAATTTATTCTGCCACCCTCTCCAAAGACATGCACTTAATTAAGAATCATCCTGCATGCACCACACAATTTTGAAATATCAAAATTTAAAAAAAAAAGAAAAAAGTTTATCAAAATTTTTGCTTAAGAGTTTTAAAGTCCTTGAAATCCTTTGTTGATATACATACATGTATGTATTCAATTTTTAGTGAGTTTGAAGTGGAAAGCATGAATTTTCCTGGCCAGGTTCATAGGTGGCATCTTAGTTTATTGTTACAGAAGGGCACTTTTAATGTTTACTCCTCATTTTTACAGGTAAGATACATATTTTCTTGAAATGGTATTAAAATGAAATATATAGAGTAAAACCTCATAAATTTGGAAATCAAAATTCTGTAGTTCTCAAAAAGCTAGCATCTTTTTAAATTTTATTAAAAAAAATTGCTTGTAATCTACAAATTATCCTTTTATAGGTCTATATAAAAGGATCTGGAAATTGCTTCACCAGTTTTGAGGTGTATGTAAATTATAGCAATTATAGCATATTGTTCATCTCAAAAAACAGCAGTTGAAGATCTGTGCACTTTACTTCCAGTGGAAGTGTACAATATTATGTTTCAAAAATTTGCAGGAACTAAGCACTACTGTTGCATGATTTAAATGTCTTGATTTGACTTAGGGACCAAAGAGTTAAGGACCATCCTAGTACATATATATACACACTTGGGTAGTCCTTAACTCTTTGGTCCTTAACTTCATTAATTTTGCACATGCATGTAGTCATAACAAAGCAAAGGTGAAGGATGAAGCAGTTATATTACTTCAAATATATAGAGAGCACACTATGTCACTGAAGTGCAAAAATGATTTGTTTGAATACCTATATTAGTAGAGATTATCCTATATATGCCAAAAATTTTTAAAATATCAAAATAAAAAAATCCTTTACAGTCATTTGTTTATGAGAAAATAATGAATGCTAAAAAACTTACACGGTACACAAATTGTATAATATTAGCAATGCTACAAAGGATTTAAGAATCATCCTGCTCACACCAAACTATTTTGACATATCAAAAAAAAAAAAAGTTGATCAAAATTTTTGCTTAAACTCTTTTCAATCTTCTAGACTTTTTTTTTTTTTTTTTTGGGAAAACATGAGTGCTACAAAATCTTACAAAAATCTCATGACATTAACCCATGCCACAGAGGGTTCATATATTGAATCATTAGCAAATAAAATCAATTAATTACCATTAAGGCTCTGCAAAGTATAAATTTCTGTATAGTTTCCTTTATTATTATTATTATACAGAAATTACATACTTTTCTTTAGATTATAACATTTTACTCATCATATAAACCCAATTAATCCCAGAATAACATACCAACTGTGTGGTATTACACTCAGCGCAGTGGAAAATGAAAAAGACCTAGGGGATAATTGTGCAGTCAGATACGAAGTTCTCTGAACAGTTCAGACAGGCTGCCAGGACAGCTCATGGGGTTTTGTCAATAATATACAGGAACTTTGCTAGCAGGGATAAAGAGGTGATTATCTCTTTGTACAAGGTCGTGGTTAGGCCACGTTTTGAGTACTTGACCCATCTCTTATACAGAGTTGGAGCCGTCACACCAAATACGGAGGATGCGGATAGGTCAGGGAATGACCACAGAATATTCCCGGAGCAATATGGCCTTAGTTGCTAATGCTCCTAAAAACCAAATAACAAACAAACAAACAAACAATACAGAGTTGGAGTCCTCATTTTAGAAAGGATGTTGATCTGCTGGAATGGGTACAGAGAAGGGCAATGAGAAAGGCTTCACTTCTGCAAATTGTAGCATCTGCAAACTAGGAACTTGAATGAATTAATTAAGCTCAATTGTTGATGGAATTCTTCCTCTTACTATACACACGGTGGCATAAATTCAAACCGAGGAGGGATGGTTGCAGGATAGACGTGTGGAAGTTTACCTTCAGGAAGAACTAGAAAAATTCTTGGAGGGGATCGATGGGCGAGGTAGGTGTTTTTTTTTTTTTTTTATTTTCCTTTTGGCTGATGAAAAAGACAGAGAAGTAAACTTACTTCTGGCATCCCGTCTTTAAAAAAAATTTCCTCATATGTGTAGATGCAGAATATCTATTCAGTTTCTCAGAAACCTGAGTAGGATCATCAAAAGATATACCATTGATATCTAGTGGACCAATGTGATTCATTCCTCATCTTCCAGCGTTAATATGATTTAAGAAATCTAAGGAAAGAAATCTAAAGAATACAAAGAAAAGTTGCTATTTTTCTTTGTATTCTTTGCTGGAGATTTCTTGTAATCTGCCTTAATCTTGTCTAATCTCCTTTGTGGTTTGATTGCACACTAGTCATATCTACTGAATCTGTCAACAGATACTAGTAGTAGTAATGGCAAATGATGCAAGAAATCAAGCTTATATAACATCTGTCAAAAAAAAAAAAAAACACAGTTCACCCATCTTTACCCTCCAAGAATTTGTCTAGTTCTCCCTTGAATTTATTCAACACTTCCACAACAACAGATGGAAGCCTGTTCCAACAATCAACAACCCACTGGTTGAAGGTAAACTTCTGCACATCTATCCTGCAACCATCCTTCCTCAACTTGAATTTATGCCTCCTCATGTGTGTAGTCTCATCAAGTGAAAGAATACTGTTAACATTCAGTTCATTCAATCCATTCAAGGTTTTAAATACATTAATCAGATCTCCTTGCAGGTGCCTGGTCTTGAGATGCTGCAAGAACTGAAGCATCTGCAAGCCTTTCCTACGTAGAAAGGCTTGCAGAACTGAAGCCTTTCTAGGTAAGAGCACCCTTTCACCAATCTGGTTGCCCTTCTTTGCACCCATTCCAGCAGATCTCCATCCTTCCTAAAGTGAGGCCTCCAGACCTGTATATAGTATTCAAAATGTGGCCTAACCATGGCCTTATAAAAAGGGATAATCACCTCCTTATCCTTGTTAGCAAAGTTTCTGTATATCATTGACAAAACCCCATGAGCTGTCCTGGCAGCATGTCTATACTGTTCAGAGAATTTCCTGACTGCAAAATTACCCCCAAGTCTTTTTCATTCTCCACACCCTGTGTTATATTAAGCCACCCATAATTTCTTATATATGCCCATATATATAATATGTTATGATTGTAAATTGTGTGTGTTCTATAGTCGATTTACCTGTTTTGCTGGACGAAAAAAACCACAGTTTCTGTGGAAAAAACCTTGCTATCTACACCCGAGACCGACTAACTCAGCCATGGAGCGAAAAAAGCCCATTAAAGTTCCTTGCATCTTTGACAGGATTTGAATTTGGGCCTTTTCCATCCGGTGTGGGGAGGACGGTGACGGTACCACTGTGTTACCCGTGCAGATGAGTGTAGTACTAAGTTGATAAGTTATTCTAGGATTACTGCTACCCATGTGCAGTACCTTGCATTTGTCAATGTCAAACTTCAACTGCCATTTCTCAGCCCGTCGACCCAATTTTCCTAGATCTTGTTGCAGTAGCTCACCCTGATGACTGTCATTAACCACCTTGCCAACATTTGTATCATCTACAAACTTAGCATTAAGCCTGATATGCCTTCATCAATATCATTGATAAATATTGAAAGCAACAAAAATGGACCCAGTACTGAACCCTGGGGAACTCCACTAATAATATTAGTCCATGAAGAGCAGTGCCCATTGATAACCACTCTCTGTCCTCTTCCTCTCAACTATCCCTTTATCTATATCTTGCCCTTTATGTTGTATTGCTCCAGTTTGTACATCAGTCTTTTATGTGTAACATTATCAAAAGCCTTCCTGAAATCTAAGTATATGATATAAAAATTATCTTTTACATCCAGTTCTTTGGTCACTGTCATAGTAACCTATCATATTGGTTAGACAATAAATCTATGCTGTGATTGCAGTATAATTGCATGCCTGTCCAATGATCCTGCATTACTTCTTTAACCAGTGATTGCATTGTTTTCTGGAACAGATGTTAAGCTAACAGGTCCATAATTACTTATGTTTCCTTTTGATCCCCCCACTTATGAATTGAGGATATATTTTCACTTGTCCACTCCATTCCTGAATTCAAGGATGCTCTCATAATTATGGCTAAGGGTTTGCTTACCTGCTTTGCTGCCTCCCTTAGTATAATTGGATGGATTCCATCTGCTCCAGGTGCCTTTTTTATGTCCATCCTCAACATTTTCTCCTCCACTTTCGTTTCAGTTATCACAAAGTCATTTAGCTCCTCATTAGAATTTGATAAACTTCTGGCATCCCCTTCCCTAAAGAATTCATGTGTGAATGTAGATGCAAAATACCTATTCAACTTGTCGCAACCTGAGCAGGGTCATCAACAGTTAACCTATAGACATCAAGTGCCCAATATGATTCAACCCCTTCCTTCTACTGTTAATATAAGAATAGAAGTCCTTTGTTGTTTTTCTTTGCCAGAGACTTCTAATAATAATCTACCTAACCTCCTGTGTGACTTGATTGCAGACTAATCTATATCTACCATAGGCTTCTGTATCACCTGATAATTTATATGCATCGCATGCACTTTTCTTCTCTGCCACATGGCTCAATAGTTCATCTAACATCAGTTAGGTCTAAGGTTTGAACAGTATTTCTTTGTTGTTATGAAAAGCCTAGTACCTTCTTTGATTATTTCCCTGAATACTTTCCATTTAGAATTTACCGTTGATAACATAATCAATTAGTCCCGATGAACACAATTTAAAAACTGTTATAATTGATATGAATTCAATGGGTTTTTCTTCTGTGCTACTAGTCTTCTTTTTTCTGACGTCCATTTAAGTCTAAAACTTGAACAGTATCTTAGTTTGTATAAAAAAAAAAAAGCCTAGTAGCTTTTATGATTACCTACTTGAATGCTTTCCATTTAGAATTTTCAGGTGGTGACATTGATTGATCCTACTGAATAGAATTTAAAAATTGTCTGAGAGAATTGTGGTCACCTTTACAAAAGCAAAATCCCTTCCTTTTATCCTGAAGTAGTTACATCATTACATGAATCCCACATCAATATGCTATGATCAGCAACACACTGTGGATCTTTTACCTGTAAATTCTTAATGTGTGAAGAGTCACTGCTGATGATCATCAGGTTTTGATGATAAGCAGTTATTAATCAGTTACAAACTAAATTATGAACAAGCTAAGAGTAGAAAACTTGCTTATTGTTAAAACGGTAGTCAAGCACTCTGCTTTCTTGCCCAAGTTATTCGCTGCAGCTTTTTCCCATCTTTATTCCCACTTTCATGAAAATCCGATAGTCCTATTGCTACCTCAGCTAAAGATAAAGCTGACCTGCTATCATCCTACTTTTCTTTTAATCTTGTATTGATGATCTTGGTGTCAGAAGAATTTTAAGCAATATTGATGCCAAGGTAATTGCTCCAGGTCCTGATGGCATTTCCCCACTTGTTCCCAAAATCTGTACTCTTAGCTTATTTCTGTATTGTGTCAATTTTTTCATTTTCTTATTGCACTGGTGTTTTTCCTTCTGCTTGGAAATTTTCTTATATCCAGCCAATTCATAAAAATGGGTGACAAATCTCTCCCATCCATTTATCGTCCCCATTGCACTTACTTCTACTTTTTCTAAACTGATGGAGAAATCCATTAACCTCCAACTCCTAAGATGTCTAGAAACATTTCATCTGATAAATTATTGCCAATGATATGAATTCCATCAGTGTCAATTCACCTGGTATACTGGCTTACGTTACTCATCTATGGACAAATTTAATAGAAAAGTTTGGAACTCAAACAGTTGCTCTTGGTATTTCAAAGGTATTTGATCATGTTTGGTATAAAGGTCTTCTAAATAACCTTTCATCTTATGGATTGCCAATTGTTTTTTTTTTAATTGGGTATCCAGTTTTCTCTCTGACTATTCACTGCAGGTGATGGTAGACAGCTCTCTGTCTTTTAACTCTCCACTAATACTGGCATTGTCCAAGGTTCAGTTGTTTCTCCCACTCTTTCCCTCTTATATATTAATGATCTTCCAGTGACCGGAAATCCTATCGATAGTTTTGCTGATGATAGCACATTGCATTCCACCTTTCAGTTTGAAAACATTGCCCTACATAAACAGCTTCAACATCTCAAATAGTCACTATGAATTCCTTAATTGCTGCTCCCTAGGTAATTCTATGGTGGGGTAAGGAGAGCTTAATTAATTCCAGTCCTTCTTAAACTCAATCCTGCCTATATCTCACAAAAAGAATTCTTCTGCTCCTATGCTTATCTTTGATGACACTCAGATTTCTAGACAAGATCACATATTGCTTATTAGGGATTACACTGATTTCTAATTTCTCTTGCCATAAGCACCTCACAAATATTGCTTCCTCTGCATCTAAAAAGCTGAGGTTTCTCTTTCATTCTTGGTGTTACTCTTCTTCTAAACAGCTACTCTCTACAAATCTTAAATCCATGTAATATTGTTCCTACACCTGGGGCAGTGCTCCCATACCCCTCTCTCAAGCTTCTAGACTCCATACAAAAGATGGCAGATAGGTTAATTAATGACCCATCTATTACAAAGTCTGTCCACTCTCTGTCTCATGAACATTCTGTTTCTGCTGCATGCCCTTTCTATAGATACTTTCATGGGCACTGTTCTTCTGAATTGGCTTCTGTAATTTCCCCTCTATTTTTTAAACCAGTCTGAACATGTGCCACAACCAGTCAGCATCCTTTTATTGTCTATCTGCAAACTCCCAGAAATAACTTTTCTTCTTTCTCATTTATTCCTTCAACTTCCGTTTTCTGGAAAAACCTCCCTTTACATGTATTTCCCAAAAAATTACAATTTGCAGAAATTCAAGGCTAATGTCAAAAATTATTTTCTTTCATCATCTCAACCTTCAACCCCAGCACAGTACTAACTACAATAGGTACCTTTAGTTATAAGGTATACCTTCTGATAACTTTTGTGTTTGGGGTTTTCATAAAAAAAAAAAATGAGTATTGCTTTCTGTTGTTACAGACAAATAGAGAGGGCCAGTAAATCAGAAATTTTTATGTATTTGAAAAGTGATGGTTTAAATTTTTTTTAAAAAATCAAAAAAATCATTGTGAACCATACCTGAATTAATTAAAGGTGTTCCACTATCTCGTGGAACATGTCGTTCTGAAGTGTTGGGCTTCCACTTATTTCAGTGTGATGGTGTTGGTGATTTGTAAATCATCTGACTACAACATGTTAAAAGAAATGGCTAGCATGGTCCTCTTACCTGAATCTTTTGAATTTTTATGGAATATTTTATGATCATGGTTTATGAAAAACTGTAGAACTTGAGAAGACTTTATTTTCTGCATTCAAGATTCCTGTAGTTCAATTTGGATTTCACCTGAGATATTTAAACACATGTGCCGGTCAGCATAAAGTCATTGCAGATTGATTTTGAGTCACCACTTCAAGGAGCTTTTGTGATTGCTGTATGTGTTGAAAGGGTACTTGAAAAACATGCATCAAATAGAACTAATTCCATTCATTCTCCCTTATGCCAAGGAGAATACCTATTAATAAAGTTTTCATCATCACCTTTTAGACACAAAAAATGTTGAACCATGGAATGGAAGCATTTCCTTTATATGAACTTTTTTACTTGTTTTTGTTATGTAGAATTAAATTTGTATATTTGTGCAAATTTAGTTTTACATATTTGTATAAGTAAATATAGTTTATATAATAGCAAATATTTGTACATTTTATTGAGTAACTACATTGAGTGTCTCATGAAAACTAGCTAAATATTGAAGGAGCATATTTCATCTGTGAATAAGAATATCATAGTAGGAAAACATGAAGTTTCCCTGCAGCCAAAATTCTTAAACTATGAATAGTAGTTTATTCAAACTCTATATAATTTTCTTATGATAATATTCCACAAAAGACTTGATAGAATTTCCTCAAATATATATTTTTCTTGATATCTCAGATTTTATGGTTAAACCTTAATTTTTGGACATTTGTGTATAATTACTGCATAGCATATATAGTGTCAGTTTGAGAACAATTACTCTAGCATACAAGAATTTATCTTATTGGTATAGAGAATTTTATACTTTTTTATGAAAAAATGTTTATATTAAAAGGTGTTTCATTGCTTAATTTTAGGATGTGGCATTAGCAGTTCAGCTTCTTTTTATCACAGCTCAAGGACGATTATACTCTCACTTTTTCAGTGTATCACAATCTTTTTGTGCCTTTCTTCGGGGACTGCTTCTTCTTTTAGGTTTGTATATCTATGTGCTATTTATTATATATGGTCATCACATATATTTACTTATATGGGATGCACTTTTTTCCTGGAAATGCAGCAAAATTTTCCATTTACATTATCTTATCCCACCTCTGAGGGTTTTTTTACCTAGTTACAATATCTTTCATTTATTTAGATATTTAAATAGAGTTATTAAATATTTACTTGAAATACTGAATATAGTAATGATAAAAACAATAAAATTTGTTTATTTTTTTTCTCTAAAGCAAATAAATAAAGTCAAATCTTTTCTATGTAAAAGACACACCTGTCGAAATGCACTGATCAATATCTAATCAGGAAATGATCTATGTAATTATTTACCTCTGCATTTGTAGTTCACAGCATTCTCAAGGTCAAATAAATATCACTATGTAATTATTTACCTGCGTTTGCATAGGTCACTTAGGAAAAGGCCTGGTAAAAATTCGGATTTTGGATACCACTCCATACATCGACTAAAAGTCAGGAAAGAAGGCAGGTGTCACTTACTGTTTAGACCCACCCCCCACCTTTCCTCCATGGTTTCCCCACTTGCCACTGTTTTAAAATCGGGAAATCATTTCCCGATTTTAAAACAGTGGGATGGGGGAATAAACACCCTACCTAAGCTAAGCAGACCCCCCCCTCCTCGATGACACAAAACAATCAGAAGCAAAATGCATTCACAATAATCACCCAATCACAGAACTCGACCATATAATCACTCCATTCTACAGCCACTCCCATTGTGCAGAGACAAGTGGTACCTAAATAATAGATTTAGCCAAAGGCCTTTTGCTTTAGGTTCCGTAATGCACAAGGAATATTGTTGCATCTGAAAGAGCAGGACTAAATTATTTAACTGAAATATTTACAATGGAACATCAAATGTTAGACAGTGAAGCACGTGCACAAGGTTGGTGAACATTATGGAGGCAGTTGTCAATAATTAATTGCATTTATAGTGACGTAATTGCCTCACCCTCTTCTCCTATTGGCTCAAATAAATATCATTAGGAGGAAAACTTTTTTAATATATAGAGAGATATATAATAATATGGTTAGGGGAGGATGTTACATGGTTTCTATCCATTTAAATTATAATAGATCTAAATTACCACTCCTATACCACGTGGAGTTTTAATATATTTTATTTAGATGTTACCTAAACTAATATACATTGAGTCTGATGATGGGTATCGGCAAGATACCTGAAATGTTACTCATTGTATATTAGTTTAGGTAAACAACTAGTTAAAATATGTTAAAACTCCATGTGGTATAAGAGTGGTAATTTAAATATATTATAATTTAAATAGATACATTGGTGTTCAAAGAAAGTGCATCACCCCTTAAAATTGTAATTGTTGTCCAAATAACTTAAGTATATTGCAATATTTCTTACAAATTGCATCAGATAAGATTGACATGCGTAGGTGATGATGTAATATTGCATCAGCTGTTACTTTCAGCTATATAAGCATGCTTTACTGAGTCATTCCTTGCTTGTGTCAGGATGGTGAGTTACATGCAGTTGATGCCTCGAAGAAAGAGTGCCATTGTGCTTTACATGAAGAAGGATGTTCTTCCCATCATATTGCTTATAGAGTGTCTTGTAATCAGTCAACAGTGAGCAGATTTCTTTCAAAACTCAAAAATACTGGTTCTGCTTATAGAAAAAAAGGAACCGGACTCAAATGAGTCTCTGTGCCAAAACAGGGCCACATTTTGAAGTGCTTATGCCTTAAAAACCATAAAGCTTTTTCGTCTGAGCTGAAAAGAGAATGGGAAGAACATACAGGAGTAGCAAGTTCAGTAACAGTCAGAAGAAACCTCTTGAAAAATGGACTTGTAGCCCATCATCCTAAGAAGAAGCCCCCCCCCCCTCACACAAAAAATGAAAAAGGCCCAATTAATTTGGTGTAAGGAGCATGCCAAATGGACCCCCCCCCCGAGCAGTGGAATTCAGTTATTTTCTCGGATGAGAAGAAATTCAACCTTGCATGGCTCTGATGGGAGACAAACAATTCACTGTAGATGTGGTGAAGAATACCATCCAAACTGTATGATGTCTACAGTGAAATTCCCTACCGGCCAAATGATATGGAGGTGCATTTCATATCGCGGAGTAGGTCACTTGCAGTTTATAAAAGGTTCCGTAAATGCCAATGTATACCTGGCTATATTTGAAGGCAAATTTCTGCCAACCTTTGGAGACCATTTCAACCTGCCAAGTAACTGCATCTTTCAGGATGACTCTGCTCCTTGTGATCGGGCAAAAAGTGTAAGTAGGCACTTCTATAGTTACTTTAGCTTCATTTCTGCATTAGAGGTTTGACAGCAATGTGTTTACATTTGTTACAGGTGAAAAAATGGTTGGAAGAACGGTCCATTACAACTCTTAGCTGGCAGGAAACAGCCCGGACCTGAATCCTATAGAGAACTGTTGGCATCGTGTGGAATCTGAACTTCAGGAAGCCATAATTTGTGTTTGGAACCACGGACTATCAGTTGATTATCTTCAGAAATTGATCTTGTCAATGCCTCAATGGTGTGCTGTTATCATCAGGGCCAGAGATGGTTCAACTAAATATTAGTTAGCACCTGATGAACTTTTCATTTTGTTTTCCATTTAAAATGATAAACTGAAGCATACTGAGGGCTTCTGATAACATTTCAGCCATAATTGTCATGTTTACCAAAACTGTTATGTAAAGGTTGCAAATGCTCATTTTGGAATATTTTGAGAGCATCTGTCAAATATTACTTAGCTGTGCCTTAACTATTAATAAATATATTTTGTTTATATTTCTGTTTGTGATGCTAGTCATTGCAAAAAAGGGTTAGAAATGTGAAATTCCTAGGTGATGCACTTTCTTTGAACACCAGTGTATATAATAATTTTTGTCAGGTTTATAATAAATTAAAACTATTGTACTGTATGAGCATGAGCTACTAAAGGGATGTTTCCTTCTCTTCACTGGTAACTGATTGATTTAGAGACGGGATTACTGATTCTCGAAGGTCATGGATAAGGTCAGTCAAATGGAAGGTGGTAGATGACTTTCATCAACCGGTGAAATACCACCACTTTGCTTATTGGAGGCTTGAAGTGGTGAAACCTATGTTTAGTCTCTAGAGCAAAGTTTCTGGCATCCCCTTACCCCATACTTCTCCTTCAACCCATGCACGGTACTAAGTGCTACAGGTTTTGATGCCTTTCGTGTTTGGGGTTTTCATTAAAAAAAAAAATGATTACTAATACTGATAGTTTAGACTGAGTGTGCTGCTTATTGTATATGTGTGGATCTCAGCAGAAGGAAGCAAGGTGGGCAGCTAGCTGATGTCTCATATATTGAAGGTAAGGCAGAGCTCCATGGTAGTCCCCATAATTCTTTTCCAGAAAAAGGCTTCCAGAAGGAAATAGGACTTTATTTTATTTATATATTTTTTTGTGGAAATAAAGGATGAGTTCTATTGGCATGTGTCAAGATCTCACTTGGATATGCTAAGCAGTAACCACAACTTTCCTGCAGCATGACACTTAACATGAAAGAGGAAAATCCATAAGCCACTGGAATCAATACCCCCCCCCCCCACTATCGATCTGCACAAACTGGAATATTTTTGCCAACTACATAAAGGAATTATGTATGTGCTAAATGCTTGTATTAAAAAAAATAAACAATTTTATGTCTGTAAAATAAATTTAATATTTAGGTTAATAAATAAATGTGTCTTTACAGAGTCAGTGTCAAAAGGTTAACTAACATTTTGAGTGCATTAAATTAATGCTAAAAAGCAGTAAATATGAGCCATGGGTTCCCATCACATTAATACCAAAGATATACTTTTTGGCGATAACAGTAGAATTTAACCTGTATATTCATTTCTAATTTTTATGTAATTTTTTTTGCATCAGTTGTGCCACTAATGCATGGCAAGCATGCTGCAGGGTTGGCTAACCCTGCAATATACACTCTGGTCTAGAGAGAGAGAGAGAGAGAGAGGGGGGGGTTGGGGAGAAATACTGCATGCATCTAGTATACATTTGGACCATAAGACAAAGGGAATTTAGAATACATGTCCCTGGATAAAAAGTGCATCTTGTGGTCTGGCAAATTTGTTAATATATTTAACTCATAATCTAATTGATTATGAGTTAAAGATATTAACAAATTACAAATAACAAATTAGTTACAAATTTGTGTGATAAGGATCATTCAGATGAAACTTTTTGTGACAAACTTTTCAGATATACATGGAGAAAATAACCATTCCTGCAAAACAGAGAAGAATGCTTCTACAGTCACTGTATAAATATTGTTGAATGCCCAAATGAAGCAGGAATAGTGGCTGCAGTTTTGCATGCTGCAAGCAACATGGTTACATATAAATGTGCCAGTTATATAATCATTCTATTTTTGAGTGCAGAGCACAAACAACCAGTAAACAATGTACTGATGTGGGAATTACTTAAAGATGTAACTACCATCAAGGCTAAAGGGAAAGGCTTTTGCTTTCATAAAGGTGATTACAGGGGTCTCAGACAGTTTTTAAATTGTGTACAGTGGGATCAACTGATGATGCTACCATTGTTAAATTCAAAATGGAAAGCCTTCAGCAACTTAATTTTTGAGGCTACTAGGCTTTTCATTCCAACTAAGAAATACTGTTCCAGATTTAGGCCTAAATGGATGTCAAATGAACTAATGAGGCTCGTGGCAGAGATAAAAATGTATGGGATGCATATAAAGTAGCAGGTGACACAGAAGCCTGTGGCAGATATAAACTAGTCTGTAATCAAATCACAAAGGAGGTTAGGCAGATGAAGGCAGATTACGAAAAATCCTTGGCAAAGGATGCAAAGAAAAACAGCATAGTTCTTTACTTATGAAAACTCTAGAAGGAAAGGGATGAATCAGATTGGACCACTTAACATAGATGAGTTGACTATTGATGATCATGCTCAGTAGCTGATAAACTGAATGAGTATTTTGCATCTACATTTGCACGTGAGGAGTTATTCAATGAGAGGAGTGCCAGAAGTTTATCAAACTCTAACAGAGAGCTAAGTGATTTTGTAATAACTGAGAGCAAAGTGGAGGAGAAATTGTTGAAGTTAAACATAAGGAAGGCACCCTTGGGTGGACAGGATCTATCCATTTATATTAAAGGAGGCAGCAAATTAAGTAAGAAAATCCTTAGCCATAATTATAAGAGCTTTCTTGGACTCAGGGGAGGTCCCCGTGGACTGGAGGTGTGCAAATGTATCACCAATTCACAAAGGGGATAGAAGGTGACAGAGGTAACCATAGACCTGTTAATTTAACTTGTATTCTGGGGGAAAATAATGGAGTCACTGGTTAAAGAAGCATTGCAGGATCATCTAGACAAGACTGCAGTAATAGTTAAGACACAGCATGAGTTTGTTAAGGGAGGTCTTGTCTGACCAATTTGATTGGATACTATTATGTGGTCACAAAGGAACTGAATGCCAAAAATAATTTTGATATCATATACTTGGATTTCAGGAAAGCTTTTGATACTGTTGCACATAGTAGACTGCTGTAGAAATTGGAGGGATATGGCATTAAGGGTAAGTTGCTACGATGGATAAAGGGGTGTGGTTGAGTGGGAGTTCTCATCCCTCTCGATTGACCACACAGGTCTCTTCATGGCCAAATGTTACTGGACATTCCCCCAGGGTTCAGTGTAGGACCCATTGTTGTTTTGTATATTTATCAATGATATTGATGAAGTTTATCAGGTTTAATATCCCGTTGGCAGATGATACCAAGGTTGACAGGGTTGTTAACGACTGTAAAGAGAGTATGCTACTCAAACTGGATCTAGATAAGTTGGGCAAATGGCCTGAAAAGTGGCCACCTGAAGTTTAACATCGACAAATGCAAAGTACTGCATATGGGTAGCAATAGCCGAAGAAAAATGAATCAGCTGTGTGGTACTACACTCAGGGAAGTGGAAAGTGAAAATTACCTGGGGTAATTGTGCAGTCAAATATGAAGTTCACTAAGCAGTGCAGAGGGGCTGCCAGGGCAGGTCATGTAGTCTTGTCAATGATATATAGGAATTTTACTAGCAGGGACAGGGAGGTGATTATCCCGTTGTATAAGGCAAAAGTCAGGCAACACCTAGGGTACTGTGTACAGGTCTGGAGGCCTCATTTTAGGAAGGATATAGAGTTGCTAGAATGAGTACAAAGAAGGGCAACAGTATTGATGAGGGGAACAAAGGGGCCTCTTACTAAGGCTTAAGTTCTGGAAATTGCAGCACCTGGAGAGTAGGCACCTGCAAGGTGATCTCATTGAGGTGTATAAGGCCTTGAATGGGTTGAGCAAGCTGAATGCTGATGGGATTCTTCCTCTTCCTCAGATTAAGAACCTGAGGTGGAACAGATTCAAATTGAAGAAAGTTGTAGAATAGATGTACAGAAATTTGCCTTTAGCCATCATGTAGTTGATTGGTGGAACAGACTTCCATCTTTTGTTGTGGAAGTTGATAGCCTAAATAAATTTAAGGCTGAGCTGGACAGGCATTTGGAACAAATGGGAGGGGGGTTTTCTTTTTACTTTTTTTTTTAGCTGATGCTGTATAAGCTTGCTTTCTGGCATCGTAAGCTTCTACTAATGCTAATGATAAATCAAGGTAAGAAATAAATATGAACCATAATTGTGAGAAAGTTGCTTCAGAAGAAATAGACTAGAGGAAGTAGTACTTGCTGAAATACACTGGCCATACACTTATGAAAATATACATATGGCCATTTTAGAAAAATTTTAAAATTTTAAGTTCCTGATTTTACAAAATAAAGAAAGGATTTTTATATCACTTAAATATTTAATAGCTTCATATGTTTTAGCATTAGCATTAGTAGAGGTACATGATGCAAGAAAGCAAGCTTATATAGCATCAGCCAAAAAAAAAAAACTTCCCATTTAATACATCCATTTGCTCTTAACGTTTGTCTAGTTCTGCCTTGAATTTATTTAAGCTGACGTCTTCTACAACGATAGATGTAAGTTTGTTCCAGAAATTGATCACCTGCTGGCTAAAGGCAAATTTCCACACATCCATTCTACGACTGTCTTTCCTCAATTTGAATTTATGACCCTCAGGCGATTAATCTGAGCAAGAGGAAGAATCCCATCAGGATTGAACTTGCTCAAACCATTCACGGTCTTATACACCTCAATCAGATCACCTCGCAACTGCCTAGTCTCCAGACGCTGTAATTTGCAAAGCTGAAGCCTTTCTTCATAAGAACAATCCTCTGTTCCCTTCACTAATCTTGTTGCCCTTCTCGGTACTCATTCCAGCAGCTCTACATCCTTCCTAAAATCAGGCCTCCAGACCTGTATACAGTACTCAAGATGTGGCCTGACCATTGCCATATACAAGGGGATATTCACCTCTATATCCCTGCTAGAAATATGTTTGTATATCATTGACAAGTTACTGTGAGCTACTCTTGCAGACCACCTACACTGCTCAGAAAACTTCATATCTGACTGCACAATTATCCCAGGTCTTTTTCATAGTACCACACAGTTGATACGTTACTCTGGGGTTACTGCTACCCATATGCAGTACTTTACATTTGTCAATGTTAAACTTCAGTTGCCACCACGCAGCACATTTGCTAAACTTTTCTAGATCCTGTTGCAGTAGCATACTGTCATTAGTGTCATTAACAACCCTGCAAACCTTTGTATTGCTAAGAACTGAAACATTAAGCCTGTTATACCTTCATCATTATCATTGATAAATGTACAAAACAATAGTAGGCCCAACACCAAACCCTAGGGGGACTGGACTCCACTAATAACATTAGTCCACAAAGAGTAGCGTCCATTGATTACCACTGTGACTTCTCCCACTCAACCACCCTTTTATCCATTGTAGCAACTTACCCTTAATACCACACTGCTTGTACATTAGTCTTCCATGCCCATCAGATAGTATCCAATCAAATTGGTCAGACAAGACTTCTCCTTAACAAACCATGCTGTGTGCAAGCTATAACTGAAGTCTTGTCTAGATGATCCTGCAATGCTTACCAGTGACTCCATTATTTTCCCCGGAAGAGAAATTAAACTGACTGGTCTGTAACTACTCGAGTCACCTTGAGTCCAAGGGAAGTCTCTCATAATTATGGTAAAAGGTTTGCTTACTTTCTTTGCTGCCTCCTTTAATATAACTGGATAGATTCCATCCACCTCAGGTGCCTTTTTTATGTTTATCTTCAACAGTTTCTGCTCCACTTTGTTCTCAGTTATTACAAAACAAAATCATTTATCTCACTGCCAGAGTTTATTACACCTGTGGCATTCCTCTCCCTGAATAACTCCTCATGGGTAAATGTAGATGCAAAATACTCATTTAGTTTTTTAGTTACCTGAGCAGGATCATTAACAATTGATCCATCGATATCAAGTGCACCAATCTGATTCATCCCCTTCCTTCTAGAGTTTATATAAGTAAAGAACTCTTTGCTGTTTTTCTTTGCATCGTTTGCCAAAGATTTCTCGTAATCTGTGTTTGCCTGCCTAACGCCTTTTGAGACTTGATTACAGACCAGCTTATATCTACCATAGGCTTCTGTGTCACCTGTTAATTTATATATATCCCAATTTTGCATGCATGTTTTTTTCTCTGCCACATGTCTCATTAGTTCATCTGACTTCCATTTAACAAGATTTCTTAGTTGGTATGAAAAGACTAGTAGCTTCCGAGATTAATTCTCTGAATGCTTCCTATTTAGAATTTGCTGTTGATAACATCATCAATTGGTCCCACTGTATAGAATTTAAAAACTGTCTCAGGTCACCATAGTCACCTTTACGAAAGAAAAACCCTTTACCCCTGATGGTATGTAATTACCTCTTTGAGTAAATCCCACATCAGCACACTGTGATCCCTGCCACTTAGTGGTTCCTTTATCGGCAGATTCGTGATGCACAAAAAATCACACTGATAATCAGACCAAGAGTATTACTCCCTCTAGTTGCCTCCCAAATGTGCTTCTCTAGAATCAATCATCCTCGGTGTCAGCAAAATGTAAGTCGGGGAGTGCGTGTATACCAATTCCTAGTTATTGTTAAAGCGTGGAAAGCCTGAAAAATTTGAGCAGGAGGATAACTATTCCTTGGGCAATGGCGCTTCTGTAGCCAGGTGGGCAGGAGCAGTAGTGCATAGCACACGTTTCTTGATTAGACTGGGGTTTGAACCCGTGAACACCAAATACGGAGGATGCGGAAAGGTCAGGGAATGACCACTGCATATCCCCGGAGCAACATGGCCTTAGTTACTAATGCTCCTAAAAACCAAATAACAACAGCACCTTCTGCAATACTTTGATTAGTGTATAGAATCTGAAATCCAATTCCAATTAAGTGATTAAACAGTTTTTCCTCACTGAAATTCTACATTTCATTTTCATAAAAACTAATCTAAATTAATATAAATCCACAAAAGCCTTGCTAGTGTGCGAGTGACCAATCCACAAGTTCCTGTCAATATCTGAAAAATTAAAATCCTCCATTATAAGACAGTCTGATTTACTGGCCCACTCTATTTCTCTGTACAGTTGTTCATTATACTTATCGAAATCATTCTTATCCACGTCGTTTTTTTATAGTTAAGCCACATGTTTAGATAATGATGTTATTAATTGAAAGAATGTTGCTGAGATTGAAGTATTAAACTTAACTTGTGAATTGCTTTTTATATGTTGAAATGGTGTAAAGTGACCAATTAAACCTTTGAAGCTGTTATAGTGAGAGTGAGTTATTTGATATTTAAATTGATGAAAATTTGACTATCTGACTGCACAATTATCCCAGGTCTTTTTCATTCTCTACAACCCTAGTGTAGTAGCACACAGTTGATACATTACTCTGAGGTTACTGCTGTCCATAGGCAGTACTTTACATTTGTCAATGTTAAACTTGAGTTGCCACCATGCAGCACATTTTCTCAACTTTTCAAGCCTTTTCAACAAACATTGAAAAGTGGAGTTCATAAATGTTTATGAGCTCACCTACTTCCCATCAGCCAGGTGGGAAGGAGCAGCAGTGCGTAGCACACGCTTCTTGATTAGACCGAGGTTCGAGCTCGTCACCACCAAATACGGAGGATGCGGAAAGTTCAGGGAATGACCACCGCATATCCCGGAGCAATATGGCCTTAGTTGCTAATGCTCCTAAAAACCAAACAACAACAACTTCCCATCATTTTCAAATTTATCAAAAATCAGTTGAAATGATAGGTTTAGTTACTTAAATGTATTCTTTATCCTTCAGTTGTTACCATTAGCATGATAAAATATAGAGCAATGTTTATATTATGTCCCTCTTACTGTTTTGTAGAAACTATTGTAAATTTGCATTCATTTATTATTTATTTTTTTGCATCTCTTTCTTCTAGATTCTTTCATAGGTGTTCCTTCTCTGTCAGCAAAGCACCTTGACGCGCGGATACGAGAAGAACGTAGCAAGTACTTAGTAGCAGAATTAACAGTTAGAGTAAGATGTGTTAGCATGTTATTTAGTTTGGAACACACACACTCCCAATTTTGTGATTATATTTCATATGGATAAAGTTTAATAATGAATTTAGTCTGCATACATGCTTATCAGCTATGATCCAAGAATTTATAAGTGGCACTGAATTACTTTTCATAATTTATAAGATTCTTTGTTTGATATGATATTACAGTCTAAAGCAGCAGGACAGGGACAGCCAAGTGCTATGATACAGCTAATGCAATAGAAGATCAGTATTCTTTTATGTAGTGTTTAATTCCAGCCATGAAATTATTGGAATCTGCCTCAGTGATATGCAGAAGATTACATTTCAGTTAGCTTTTTATGTGCAAAGTTAGCCTTTTATGACCTATGATTTGTAATTTCTCTCAGCACAGAAGGTCACATTTGTATTGAGAAGAAAAAATCTAGAATTTATGGTGGTTAATAATACTTGATGGGGAGAGAATAAATCAAGAAAATATTAAAATGTTAGATAAAGTGTTGCACATGATGCTTTCAGACACTAGATTCTTGTGAACAGAAATTTCTTTATGCCGGTCAGCTGGAAATTATGGCAGGAACTGTAGTGCAAAGTGGACACATTACCCCATTTCCACTGTTAGGCTCAGTGGAATTGTCCTCTCTGAAGTAAGTGATTTTACCATTTGTCGTTCATTTGGAGAGAGAGAGAGAGAGAGAGAGAGAGAGAGAGAGAGAGAGAGAGAGAGAGAGAGGTCTAGGTTCAAGTCCTATCGTAGACTAGAGGAATTTCTATAAGCTTCTTTAGTCATGGCCATAGTTAGCTGATTTCAGGTGGAGAGAGAAGGATTTTCTCATGAATTATTCTAGGTTTTTAAGCCTGCACATATGTAAATGGGCTCGTGAACATACACTTATACAGACGGATGGCGCCTCCGTAGCCAGGTGGGAAGGACCAGCAGTGCGTTGCACACACTTCTTGATTAGACCAGGGTTCGAGCCCCTCACCACCAAATATGGAGGATGCGGAAAGGTCAGGGAATGACCACCGCATATCCCGGATCAATATGGCCTTAGTTGCTAATGCTCCTAAAAACCAAATAACAATAACAACAACTTATACAGACATAATACACAATGGTGTGTTGTAGTCTAAGTCTTTGATGAAATGAAAATCCAATGATAATATCAGCTGAATATCAGTATAGTAGATATGATATGTAGGATGGTGGAAAGCATTTTCTTTGCAGTTGAAATGAATAGTGTTACATGCTGATAGAGGCACTAGCACTAGAATTGACATTGGCACTAGCACTTTCCTTTTGCATTTCCATTTTCTAATATGGATAGATCTTTCTAACTGTGTTCACTTGTGTTTGTGGTCTGTTATCTGTTTCTTTGGATCTTTTTGCAAGATCATGAAAAGTTTTGATCATGAAAAGTTTTGTTATTGTTGTGCATTCAATTTTACTTATGGAATTCAGAGAAATGTGTACTGAGCTCACATAAATATTTGTTACAAAACAGAAATATAGTTGAAGCTCTTTATAGCAACCCCCCTTAGGGGGAGAAAATGATTCTTATATTGAAAGAATGTTATAGCAATAGTTCATAAAATCAGTAAAAGATCAAAGAAAAGGTGAACATTTAATGTAATTCTACTGATGCAATACAGCATGATCTAATTGAGAATATGTGCTACAGTATTAAACAAAAAATGAAGATTATACAAATTAATTTGTGAATTTTATCTGTACAGAATTACTGCATACAGTAGTACATACATATATCAATGTATATGTGTGCACACTTATGTAATATCAAGGCCTAATCATAGTTAGGGGACTTGGTTTCAGACTTTAAAATAATCTGTGAAAATGCACTGCTTCAGTGGCAGAGCATGTTTTAAAAGAGAATTATGAAGGTGCATGTTAGTGGTTTTTTGACTTGCAGTTAAAAAGTGACATACAAGTTCTAATCCTTGCTGGGTGTTCTTCAGTGAAAATTTTTTTCTGAACTACCATAGGTTCTTCTTTATTACTGCAGATTTCAAGTTCTATTACAGATGCAATGAATTCCTCTTCATTCATACATATCCTGAAATACACAATATCCACATCCACTTTGGCTTAGTCTTCAAAACACATTTCTCTCTAAGTTTAGTCAATGACATCCTCAAAAATTTCTTCACTACTATCAGACTGTTCTTCAAGCTTAATAGAGGCAGATGCACATGAAGCTTCACTTGGTGCATCATTCAAGGCGACAAATCCAGTATGTTTGAAGCAATTGGATCAACTCATTCTATGCTAAAACACATAAATACCTTACCTATACTAAGTCAGCTTTGCATTGTATTTTGCTTTTGAAACATAGTACAGTTTGTTTAATAGCATTCTTCAATAATTTTTCTTAAATCACTGGATTACACCTTAATTATGGTGTAATCCAGTTGGTTTGCTTAATACATAGTCAACAATGTCTTCAAAGCATTAGGGTTTTCCCAGTGATTAAGAAAAAAACTTCTAGACATGTGCCAGACATGTTTGTCATTTGGAGAATGTTAATCCAATCTTTTGCCTTTTTTCTCACTTTTATCTGGTAATGATTTAAAAAAAAAAAAAGTCCAGTTTTGTCAGCATTGAGGATCATCTTGGTTGTATGTCAACAAAACGTTTTTTTAAAATGATTCTCCTACCTTTCTTTTTTATCTTCAGTGTCAAGGTTGTACTTTCATTTCACACTTTTTTGAAAGATAACTCATGACAAGTTTCAATCTGGAACCGTCTAATGGAAGACTTAAAATCTTCAATATTCGTCCAGTGTTCTAACATATCCGCCTTAGTTTTTAAAAGATTTCTGTCTCCTATGGGAATGCTTTTTGCATGTAGGAAGAAATCTCATGCATTATTTGCTGTTCCAAAAGCATCTTTTCAAGATCTTAATACTTCACCTTTCATGTTCTGATTCTATCTGGTGCAGTAAGTTTCTCTAAGCTTTCAAACTTTTTTCAAACTTTCAGAATGTGAATAGTGTAATCTTAAGAATGCCCAACTGTTTAGCAATGTTGATCTTAGAATGCATGCCTTCACCTACAGTTTGTAAAATCTTAATTTTGTGTGCAATTGGTGAAGCCACCCACTTTGTAGGAGCTATATCGATTAACATTCAGTCTATACATACTGTATAACCAGATGAATTTCTAGTAAAAGTTAATTTCATTACATTTCAACAAGCATGAGAAATTGTCAGTGAGTGTGGGAAATCACCAAGCAGTGATTCTTATGGTTAGCCTGCATGCTCATCATTTAGCTTCATTAAATTAGCATTCTTTAATTTTTGAAATACAAATATTGTAAAAAAAAAAAAAAAGGGCAAAAAACAAGATCAAGTGGTGAAAATTTTGGGGGTATTATAGAGAAATAATTTTCCTTACAAGGTCATTATAACAAATGTAAAGATTTCCCATAAACCTGACATCCTCTCCTTAACATTCCTTGCTGGGATATTAAGAGGGTTGCTGTAAAGAGATTTGACTATACAAATGATCAAAACTACAAACAAGAACAGACACATTTTTTTATTTTTTATTTGTTTGCATTTTAAAACAGACATAGTTGTTTTTATTTCTGGATATTATATATTGTAGACCAAGTTTATTTCAGGATTTCACTGTTAATATTTCAGTAACATATCTTTAATCATTTTGTAAGTCATATACAATCAAATTTATTAAATCAATAAAAAGTTAAATAAAAAAATGAATTTTCATCTTAGACAAATGGAAAGGTATCTGAATGAATTTAGTTAAGGAAGTAAACATACATTTCATTATATACAATTAACTTAAAAAAGAATCAAGGTCTTTCCCTTTTTTTATTTAAAAAAAAAGGGTTAACTCTCATTAGTGTGTTTGCTGAATGTGTGTAGGTTCATGGTAGCGAGGTTTCTACTGTAGATTGCTCTCTGTAATGAATTTTTTGTAGAATTGTTAAAAAAATTTAAAAATGAAAACTGCTTTTGAATGTTAAGTTTTTTTCTTATTTTTACCTGATTGTCTAATGCTAAAGTAAAATTATTGCTAAAAATAAAATCGTGAAATATTAAAAAATATACAAAAAAATAAAAAAAAAATAGTAAAAATTGTACTTATTAATTTTTAGTGCAATAATATCCTCTATATCTATTTATTTATCATTTGATTCAGCTTTATTGATTTCAAATTCTGAAAAAATTCCAGAGATTTAGTCTTAGTCTGTGGGTGCTCTTAATGTTGCTGAAAGCTTAGGTGACATATGGGTGTCAACAAAATTAACTGAATTATTCTGTCTGTTTACCCTCTCTCTCCCTGCCTCTCTGCAAATGGAGGTTTTCTTAGACTCTCTGTTGGTATTTCACTCCAGTCTGTGTTATTATATGGAGATTCAGATCTAGAGTTGGTGAAGTGTGTGGATGAGTGACACAGATCCATGTGAGATGATACAGGCATTGGGGGAGCTTACGATATTGCTAAGGTTGGAATCTTGTATTGTAAGTGCCAAAAGGCTAGTGCGTAAATACCCACCAAACGCCCACCAAAATAAAGTGTTTCCTGGTCTATTTGATTATTATTCTATTCTTCTTCTTCGGGTCACATAGTCCCCTGAGTTGCTGTTGTGGCCGCCACCACCACCAAATTCCTCCAACTGCATTGATAATGTGCTATATGAGCAGCATTGCAAATTGTCATGCCCAGAAGTTCACTGATCCCATCCTTCCACCTAGTTGCAGGTCTTCCTCTGCACCTCTTCCCCTTAGTTTTTCCTTCCATTATATTCTTCAACAGAAAGTTTTCCCTTCTTACTATATGACCAAAAAACTTGAGTTTTCTTTTGTTGATGCTATGAAGAAGAATTTTAGCCCTGCCAATTTTATTCAATACCCACTCATTTGTTCTTTGATCCAAGTAGGAAATACGCAGTATTCTCCTGTAACACCACATTTCAAATGCCTTAATTTTCTTCCTGTCAACTCTTTTCAGATTCCATCCTCCACATCCATAAGTGGCAACTGGAAAAATTAACGAATCAATGATTCTCAGCTTCGTCTTTAGGGGCAGATCACGATCTCTCCATAATTTTATCAGATCAGCGACCAATGTTTTAGCAATTGCCTGTCGTCTCTTTACATCATTTGAGCAGTCACTATTTTTATTTATTCTTGATCCTAAGTAATCAAATTCGTCAACTTATTTGATATCTTGCCCATTAACCTTCACTTTACTGGTATCAAGATTATCACCAATCACCAAAAATTTTAGTTTTACACACATTCAGAAACAATCCTTTTTTCTTACTTGCTTCACATACTCTCCTCAGAATTTCTTTAAGATGATCCTTAGAATTACAAATTAGCATAGTATCATCTGCATAATAAAGATTGTTTATCTTCAGTCCTCCAATTTTGATGCCAGTCTCTAAATCTTCCAAAGCTTCACGTATGATATCTTCTGCATAAAGATTAAAAAGGTGAGGTGACAAAATACAGCCCTGCCTGACACCATTACCTATTGTGAAAAAGTCCATGTTTCCCATGTTCATTCTCACAGTTCCTTCCTCTTCCTAGTACAGTAGCTTAATCAGTTGATTTATGTGGTTTGGGAAACCCATAATAGCCATCGTTTCCTATAGTTTCTCATGTTGAACACAATCAAATGCTTTTGCATAATCTATAAAACACAAAATGACTGGAACATTGAATTCTTTGCATTTTTCAATAATCAGTTGTAGGCTGAAGATTTTATCTCTGGTTCTTCTACCCCTTCTGAAACCTGCCTGCTCTTCTGGCATTTCTTCAAGTTTTCTTGAGATTCTGTTCAATATGATTTTAAGAATCTTGCTAGCTTGAGAAATTAGGCTAATAGTCCTGTAATTTGAGCAAATTTTCAGATCTTATTTTTTTGGTAAGGGGATGAAAATTGATTTCTTCCAATATTTAGGCCACCGTCTCATTTCCCAAATTTTTACAATCATTTTATGAAAAAACTCATAAAACAAATCTAATGAATAAAATGAATCAGTGTCGTTCACACCTGTAGCTTTAATGAATTCCCCCGGGATTTCATCAATTCCAGGTGACTTTCCACACTTTAGTTAGCATTAGTAGAGGGATATGATGCAAGAAAGCAAGCTTATGCAGCATCAACAAAAAAAAAAAAAAAAAAACCACTCCCATTTCACCCCTCCATTCATTCCAAATACCTGTCCAGCTCAACCTTAAATTTATTTAGGCTATCAACTTCCACAACAAAGGATGGAAGTCTGTTCCACCAATCAACTACCTGCTGGCTAAAGGCAAACTTAGCACATCTGTCCTACATCTGTCTTTCCTCAATTTGAATTTATGCCCTCTCAAGTGATTATTCTGAGCAAGAGGAAGAATCCCACCAGCATTGAGCATGCTCAAACCATTCAAGGCTTTATACACCTCAATCAGATCACCTCGCAGGTGCCTAGTCTCCAGACACTGTAATTTGCAAAACTTAAGCCTTTCTTCGTAAGAGCACCCCTTTGTTCCATTCACTAATCTTGTTGCCCTTCTCTGTACTCGTTCCAACAGCTCTACATCCTTCTTAAAATGAGGCCTCCAGACCTGTATACAGTACTCAAGCTGTGGCCTGACCATTGCCTTATACAAGGGGATAATCACCTCCTTATCCCTTCTAGAAAAATTCCTGTATATTATTGACAAAACACTATGAGCTACTCTTGCAGACCGTCTGCACTGTTCATAAAACTTCATATCTGCCTGCACAATTACCCCCATGTCCTTTTTGTTCTCTACCACTGTCATTGTAGTACCACAGAGTTGATACATCACTCTGGGGTTACTTCTTCCCATACGTAGTACTTTAAATTTGTGAATGTTAAACTTCATTTGCCACCTCTCAGCCCATCTTTTATAGATCCTTTTGCAGCAGTGTACTGTCTCAGATGGCTTTTTCGACTTCTTCCTTCAGTGGAACCAGTTCATGATCACACTCTTGAAAAGCGGGTGGCAGATCATTAGTGCCAGAAAGTGCTTGGAAGAGCTGCTCATAGTATTCTTTCCACTTTCCTTTGATTGTGTTCTCCTCTGTTAAAATTTCCCCTTTGGAGTCCTTAATTACATTAAGTTTTGGTTAGAACTTTTGTCTTAAGGGCTTAATTACATCATACATCTTTTTAGTGTTGTTTTGTTTGTTGTGGTATTCGATTTCTTTACACTTTCGATTGATATAATCCTGTTTGTCGTGGCTTAAACATGACTTTGCTTAGTTCCTGATACTCTTCATTTCCTTGTACACCCTGGGCTTTTTCAGTTCTTCTCTGTTCAATAAGTTTAAAAGTGGCTTCTGTAATCCAAGGCTTCCTGATCTTTTACCTTTCTCTAATGTGTCTATTGCTGAATCCTTAATAATGCTTTTTGTATTTTCCCACATTTCTTCAGGCAGCATATGGTCATCTAGTTCTAATAGAGCTTGAAAATGATTGCCTGTTTCAAGCGTATAAATCGTTTGGAATCTTTTCTACATCCAATCGTGTAGGAAAAACCTTATTTGTAGTCTTTTTCAGCTTCAGCTTCAGCATGATGTGGAGTAGCTGATGATCACTGCCACAATCTGCTTCAGGAAGCGTTTTTGCTGTGATTACACTGGAACGCCACCTTTGCTGCATAAGGATATAATCAATCTGATTCCTTGTTTTATGATCAGGAGATTTCCATGTGTAGAGCCTTCTCTGGTGCTGCCAAAAGTAGGTGTTACCTATGACAAGACTGTTCAGATGACAAAATTCAATTAAACTTTCACCCTCCTCATTTCTAGCGCCAAGACCAAACCTACCACATTCTAGACTAAAAGAAACTGTCTTGCCTACTTTTGCATTAAAATCACTCATGAGATCAAGACATCCTTTTTTGGGACCAGATCAAGAGCTGACTCGGGGTTTTCATAATAAATGTCCATATCTTCGTCTGTGGATGTTGATGTCAATGCACATGTAACTAAAACTGTGAGATTTACTGGCTGGCTCTGAAGTCTAACCGTCATCATTCTATTATTAATAGGATTGTATCCAAGAAGAGACCTTGAACGTTCCTTATTCAAAATGACAGCGACACCATGTTCTTTTACTTGGTCACTTCCAGAAAAAACAACCAAAAACCCATTTACAGTTTTGAAATGACCTTGTTCTGTCCGCATGACTTTGGTTGCTCCTCAATTTTATACTTATCCATTTCATTGATGACCATATCCATCTTTCCTTCTTTTAAACTTTTTACATTCAATGTGGCCACGTTTACCCTCTTCTTCCGTAAATTTAATTTTGCAGGGCATACAGTGGTACCTGGGATCTAGTTAACAGCAGTTTTTGGAGTTGTTTTTGTTGTGATCTCTGTGACACCAGATAATGTGGTGGTATGCCATTGCCTACCACATGGTAGGCAATGGCATACCGCCACACGGCTCTAATCATAGAGTCATCGTGCATCTCACAAGATGCTCAGGAAGAGAAAGTTGATTACAGCAGAGCCCTGCTTATTGCAGAAAGGCTGATTACAGCTGGCTTTCGCCTAGTTTCCAGAGGTCATAGTCTATATATATAATTATACATACAGGGTGATTCACTACCAGTGTGACAAACTTGCAGAAGGTGTAAGGGGCACAAAGACGAATCGGAATCACATAGCATTGCAGGGTCCAAAATGCCTTTGTCATGCGGTACAGGATGTTGAACGGGAGGTCGCGTGAACAGTGATCCCGCTGGAAGTCAGCATTTGCGAGCCGGTTCCCGAGGCAGTAGGATGGACAAGTATTGAACGTTGAACTGGCCGACATGCACCTCACATATGGAGCTGCGGACTGTAACGGGCGTGCCGCTCTGCACTTGTACTAGGAACGTTTCCTGCACAGGCGTGCTCCTCATCATACGATTTTCGCACGTGTGCACAGAAGGTTACGTGAGACTGGTTGTTTCACTAGAGGTACCATGAATCGAGAGTGAACGACGAGGACACCAGACAATGAGGAGAATGTCCTACATCTTGCAGAAGGCAATCCGAGTACGAGTACTCGAGCGATAGGCCAACGATTGGGTATTTCCCAATTCACTGTATGGAGGATACTGTCGACAAACCAAACAAGTTCATACCATCTGCAATGCGTCCAATCATTGGAGCCTGTGGATTATCCACTCCGGAGGACTTTTGCTACTTGGTTTCTTCAACAGTGTGTGGCAGACAGCGCATTTGCTGCATCCGTATTTTCACGGATGAGGCAAGTTTCACAAGAGAGGGAACCTTCAATCAACATAATGCTCATTTGTGGGCTTTGGAGAACCCCCATGGTACGCAAATACGTGCAACTCAACGCTGTTTCTCTGTCAATGTTTGGGCTGGCATTGTTGGAGACCACCTCATTGAACCGTACCTTCTGCCCCCTCGTCTGGACGGTAGGGCATACTTGATCTTTCTACAGCAAGTCCTGCCCGAACTTATTGAAGAAGCATGTTCCTCAGTCGTTGCGCCGCTCAATGTGGTTCCAGCATGATGGGGCTCCCCCACATTATACCAATGACATCCGCCAACACCTAAACGTTACATTTGGACAGCATTGGATAGGTCGTGGTGGTCCAGTTCGGCCTGCTAGATCGCCGGACCTATCATGCCTGGACTTCTTCTGCTGGGGTCAAATGAAGACATTGGTGTATGAGATCGACGTTGATTCAGTTGAAGACCTCGTCGCTCCCATCTCTGTAGCTGCCGGGGAGATTCGAGACACGCCAGGAATCTTCCAGAACGTTAAGGATTCCATGCGGCGGCGCTGTGAAGCCTGTGTGACTGCTTCTGGTCGAACTTTCGAACACCTTCTGTAGCATGGCTTTTTGCAATGTAAAACTTGTCATTAAAATGATTTCTGTTACACTAACGAGTTTCTGTTTCTGTTCTTTTTCTTTGCTTCTTTGTTCACGCGACCTCCCGCATGACGAAGGCATTTCGGACCCTGCAATGCTATGTGATTCCGATTCGTCTTTGTGCCCCCTACACCTCCTGCAAGTTTGTCGCACTGGTAGTGAATCACCCTGTATATTTGAATAACTTTTAAAATAGTTGGAAACTGAATCATTCATAATAAAAATAAAAAGGTACAACAAAACATCAGAGGCAGCAAAAAGCATATTCCTCTACATGATGCTTGAAATATAACCATAGAAATTAGAATAGGAATTAATTCTTATTCTGATTTAATTCCTTTTCTAATTTCTATGGTTATATATATATATATATATATATAACCATAGAAATTAGAAATATTATGTGTGTGTGTAAATAAATAAATAATGCGTGGTTTGTATAGATATATATCTGTATCTATACAGATATAATATTGATAAAAATAATTAAGTTACTGAATGACAAAGTAAGCAAACGGAGTATTAAATCAAAATTATTAAACTGTGTTATGGATCTGGGTACTACTAGTTACAGTAGAGAAACCTGGCAACCATAATGAAATATAGACAAGTGTTTATATTCAGTGTATATGGAAGGGATGTTGACCTGTCAATTGTAATTACCATGGAAAAATTGAGAAGGCCTGAAGGTAAAGGAGATAACCTGAAATAAATTGATTAACCTAAAAATAGAAATAATAATGAAGATTACAATGTTACCTAAAGTAGTGGGTCCTAGGGCTTTAACTACTTCTTCATAGGGTCGGCATCCAAAACTGTAGGAGCCACCACAATAAGCAAGGGTCTCTGTTTCTGTAAGCGTAGCCGACCCGACAGAGACCAAAAAAGAAAAGAGTAAAATTTAAAAAAAAAAAAAAAAATTGCCGATAGAACTTTAAAGGGGAAAAAAAAAAATAATAAAAATTTTGAAATCAAAAGGACAGATACATTACAAAAATTACTTTAACTTACTGTGTGTTTGGAATGGAATCTGTGATATAGTTGCCTGTGATGTTTACAAAGTAACGTTGGAGAACCGAGGATAAAGCCGATAGCTCACTTTCCAGAATGTTTATATCAGTTGAAGCAACCACATGAGAGAGAGAGGGAGGAAGTGGAGTCGTCAAAGTGAAATGTCCAGTGTTACAGGTAAGTAGGTAAATAAACAAATGAGGCAAAGTGCCAGCAGAGGGAGATTATTAATGACTGACAGAGTAGTATAGAAACACTAAACTTTGTATCAGAAATAAAAAGGGGGGGCGATAGCAGAGGAATAACATCTCGATATTGTTTTCGGCCAGCCCTAATTGTGCACGAGAAATAAAATGTAGTAATTAAGGAAAGCAGAAAGTAATTTGAAGAAGAATAACATAGTTGTGCTCGGGTTTTCCGGAGTTGCTGAACCCGTACCATAGTTGGTCCCTGGACATGTCTGGATAAATGCCTCATATGTTTAAGTCAGTATTGGTATTGTCATTGGTATTGTTATTGTAAAAAATATATATATATATATATATATATATATATATGACATAACAGAACACAATACCCCCATGTATTGCAATCTGTGGGCACAAGCTTTCTGCACCATGAGACACAACAGAGGCTAGGGGGTATATGACTATACATTATGTACAAGCCTGAAAGTAATATGTAATCAAACAGTAAATATGTTGTTTATATCAAAGTTGTATTGTAGTTTTAAATGTTTTCCACCAACCTTATGAGAAATAAAACACAATGAAAACGAAAACTGGAAACTTGATAACTATGTATTTATAATAAATTATATTTGCCTGTATTTACAATAAATTATATTTAACTTTACAACTAAAATATACATTAAAATATACTGGGTTAAGAACAATAAAACCATAAAATACATTAAAATATACTAAATTAAAAGCGATAAAACCATAGCTTTTTTGCTTGTGGTTCCGGTTCCATAGCTTGTGTTATGGAACCGGAAGTGGCTCTTCCGGTTCCATAACACAAGAGAACGGAACACGTGGGAATGAAACACATAATGAGTACCGTGAACCTGCTGGTATTTAAAGATGCACAGCAGAACAAAGAAAATACCTGAAGAAGAAGGCAGGAGCCTTCGTAAGCTATGGTTTTATCGCTTTTAATTTGGTATATTTTAATGTTATTTTATGGTTTTATTGTTCTTAAACCAGTATATTTTAATGTATATTTTATATATTTTAGTTGTAAAGTTAAATATAATTTATGGTAAATACAGGCAAATATGATTTATTATAAATACATAGTTATCAAGATTCCAGTTTTCGTTTTCATTGTGTTTTATTTCTATATAAGGTTGGTGGAAAACATTTAAAACTACAATATGAATATACCCAACCTCAGAGGCCTGTTTGAAAAAAAGTATCAAAGTTGTAGTTTATAAGTTTTTTGAATTTTATAATATTTACCGCTTTTTTGAAATGATGGTAGAGGAATGCTGTAGGGAAATTATTGCACTGCAATTTATCATGGAGTTAGTAGTAGTAGAGCTTATTTAATGGTTGTATGAAATATAAAAAATTTCACGCAACCATTCCCTCTAAATGTTTGTCCACTTCCTCCTTAAATTTATTTAACCTATCAACTACAACGACAGATGGAAGTTTGTTCCAGCAATTAACCACCCGCTGGCTAAAGGCAAATTTCCACATATCTATTCTACATCTGTCTTTCCTTAATTTGAATTTATGTCCCTTGAGGTTTGTAATCTGAACAAGTGGAAGAATCCCATCGGAATTCAGCATGCTCAACCCATTCAAGGCCTTATACACCTCAATCAGATCACTACACAGGTGCCTAGTCTCCAGCCACTGCAATTTACAGAACTTACGCCTCTCTTGGTAAGAGGATCCCTTCATTCCCCTCACCAATCTTGTTGCCTTCTCTGTACATGCTCAAGCAAATCTACTTACTTCCTAAAATGAAGACTCCAGACTACGCAGTACTCAAGGCGTGGCCTGACCATTGCCTTATACAGAGGGACAATCACCTCCTTTTCCCTGCTAGCAAAATTCCTATATATCATTGACAAAACCCCATGACCTGTCCTGGCAGCCTGTCTGCATTGCTCAGAAAACTTCATATCTGACTGCACAATTACTCCCAGGTCTTTTTCATTTTCTATCACCCAGAGAAACGTACCACACAATTGGTACGTTTCTCTGGGGTTACTTCTACTCATATGCAGTACTTTGCATTTGTCAAGGTTAAACTTCAGTTGCCACTTCTCAGTCCATCTGCCCAAATTTTCTAGATCCTGTTGCAGTAGCACATTTTTCACGGAACACAGTTTGGGAAATGCTGAACTAAGGAATGTCTAATCTTTAAACCAAGTTTTTATTGAAATTGTTAGGAATGCTAAGGATCATATAGGCTTCTTTATTTTTGTACTTTTGATATCTATAAAAATTATTGACAAATAAGGTTTTGGTTTTCTTGAAATCTATGTGGTGTTTTAATTCAGTACATTGTATGGTTGGTTATGACTTGGAAGTCTTTATGATTTTTTTTAATATCATCTTGGTGTTCTTGTGGATGGGTTTTTAATGAAATATACTGTACAACTGTCTAATATACATCTGTTCACATTTAGAGGACATTTTATAAACCAGATTCCTGCTGTTTAAATCAGCACAACAGGTAATGGAGCATCTGTTGCTATTGCAGTTGTGTTTAGAGTTAGTTAAAAAAAAAATTTTGCCATACGTGAATTGTGTTAAGTTAAAAAAAAAAAAATTTTTTTTTAATAGTTTTAAAAGGATCTGGATTTCAGACTCAGTTTTAAGAATTTGGATTTTATCTTCTTACTGCAAAATGAACACTCTTTTCATGGCATGGTGAAAGTCTCTCTCCTGTTGCATTATCATGAGTCATGTTTTAACCTGAAAAAAAATAAATTATTTTAATTTGTATTTTTACTATACTGTACAAAATAATACTTTTCCATTTGCTCTTGTCTATTTTTCCTCATTTGTAAAAGAATAATTACCTCAATATGATATGTAGAACACTTCTGTATGATACTCTCCAGAAATTAAAACAATTAAAAAATCGAAAATCGTACATTATAGTAATAAATAATTAACAATAATTAAAAATTAAATAACACAATTGATTTTTAATTATTGTTAATTATTTCTTACTATAGTGTAAGATTTTCGATTTTTTAATTGTTTGTTTTAATTTCTGGAGAGTATCATATGGAAGTGTTCTACATATCATATTGAGGTAAACTCTTATTCTTTTACAAATAATAATATCAACATAAAACGTATTGAGCATTATAGCTCTGGTTCATACTATGAAATTTTTTCTTGTTATACGAGTCAATGTACAGTATTATGTACAGTCATTCATAGTATAGAGTATTTTATTTATTATTATTATTATTTATTTATTTATGCAAAAATGTGGAAAATTCTGGTATTGTAGGTGCAAAAGGTGATTAACTGTTTGACTGACTGGGATGAATTTTGAATGAACAAAATCATATCAAAAAAGCAAATAAACATTGTTTTCACTTTTGATTTTGACATCCATTTAAGAAGAGTTGTTCACAGTAAAGTTGGTAAACAACTCTTTTATGGCCTCAAAAGTTGTTTCAAATTATGATCAGAAGAAAAATATTGAAGATTGTTTTGTCACTCTTTGATTCCTCTTTGTGAATTGGGAATACATTTGCACAACTCCAGTTCACAGGAACTTCCCTCTGAATCCAAGGATGCTCTCATAATTATGGCTAAAGGTTTGCTTACCTACTTTGATACCTCTCTTACTATATTGGATAGATTCCATCCACCCCAGGTGCCTTTCTTTTTAACTCCCATGATTTCTCTTACATTTTCCTTTCAGTTATTTTAGGTCATTTAGCTCCCTGGTAGAGTTTGATAAACTTTTGGTATTCAATCATCTAAAGAGTTTCTCGTGCGTGAATGTAGATGCAAAATACTTATTCATCCATCTTGTCAGCAACCTCGCAGGATCATCAACGGTTGAACCATTGATATTAAGTGGACCAAATGATTCTTCTCCTTCCTTCTAGTGTTTACGTTAAAAAAAGAAGTCTTTGCTAAAGATTCCTCATAATTTGCCTTAGCTTGCCTGACATCCTTTGTGACTTGATTGCAGACTAGTTTATATCTACTATAGGCTTCTGTACCACTTGATACTTTATATGCATCCCATGCATTTTTCTTCTTTGCATTGAGTCTCATTAGTTTATCTTGACATCAATTTAGGTTTAAGCCTTGAACGGTATTTCTTAGTTGGTACAAAAAGCCTTCTATGATTATTTCCTCGAATGCTTCCCATTTAAAATTTGCTAATGGTAGCATCATCAGTTGGTCCCTTTGTATAGAATTTAAAAACTTTTTGAGATCACTGTAGTCATCACTTTATTAAAGCAAAAACCCTTTATTACCCTTTACCCCTTGTTAGTAGTTACATCTTTAAGTAAATCCCACATCAGTACACTGTGATCACTGCCACCTAGTGGTTCCTTTATCTGCAAATTCTTAATACACGAATGATCACTGCTGATAACCAGATCAAGAGTATTACTCTCTCTGGTTGCCTCTTGAACAGGCTGCTGCAGAAAACAATCATCCAATAAATCCACAAAAGTCTGACTAGTGTGTGAGTGACACACTTGCACCTGTTCTTTCTCTTAGATTCCCTAATGCAGTACATGTATTTACCTGTTACATGATGACTCACAGCAGGCCTTGAAATCCCCAGCAACTTGCTTTCCAGGCTGCTGCTGCACATTCCAGTAGAAACAGTGTGAGAATCACTTTCATCTCTGCCTACAGCTATTTTCAATTTATTAGTCCATGTATCCTCCCCAAGCTAGCAGTTTTCCTGCCTACTTAACACTGCCTCGATAGCATTAGCAAATATTCTTGCACCCTTTTCACTTAAGCATATCCCATCCCTGTAGAAGCAGTATGTTAGCAAGAGATGTGTTGATCTGTTCAAGCCTATATATAGTATTGCACTGCTTAGACAACTATATGTCTTGGATATGATTTTTAGCCATGAAATGCTAATGCCTCATGTAGAATACAGGAGACCTCCGACAAACTGGACAGCTATTAGTTTCACACCTCTACAGCTTATGGTTTCCTTTATCTACAACTTCCAGTTTTATGCAGTCGTGTCAATTACTTCAAAGTAGATACTCCCTGGGTGCATTCATTAAAATATTGAAAATGAAATATTAAAAGTATTGATTATTATTCTGAAAAAACTGCAAGTTTATTATTTTATTTTATTTATTATTATTATTATTAATGGCCATATGGTACAAGGAAGCCTGAGGCTTATGCTGCACCAGCGAAAAAAAAAAAAAAATAAAAATTCCCAAGTTACCCCCTGAGAGAGAGAGAGAGAGAGAGAGAGAGAGAAGCAGAAAGGAATCACCAAGAAAGAGAAGAATGATGATATCCAGCTCAGGACCCTGGGTTTGCCAAGCCCATACTCACTAGATGTGAGCCCCCGGGGTTAAATATTCAGAATAATTATTAAAAATATTAAATTCAAATGTACAGCTTTAATCTTTTTTTTTTTTTTTTTTGAGAAACCTTTCACATTCAAACAATTGTGAAGTATGTTAAAATGCATGCACATGCATATGTCCACACACACTGCACACAACTGTTTAAATTTTATCAAAACAGTTTAAACTTAATTATCCTGTCTATTTGAGAATAATAAACATTAAATAACACAATATTACCAAAACAGCAAAGTAGCAGCAAAATTTATTAAAATTTGAGAAAACAACTACTGTATAATGAAAACTAAATATAACTGAAATTAAAACTAACAGATGTATAAAATGATAATTAAATTTACTTAATTAGAAATACTGGACATGTAAATGTCCAGCATTTGCTAAATTTTTTTACTGGATAGTAAGCACAAAAATTGACTCTTTGCATCAAAACTGATCACCTCTCAATCTAGCTTAGTGATCTAAATTGCAGTGGCACTTCTTATCTCAAATATAATAGTAATAGAATAATCCCATACTCAGACCCATTTTTTGTTCATAAATAAATATTTTTTTATCATAAAAAATGCCTGAGAGAGAGAGAGAGAGAGAGAGAGAGAGAGAGAGAGATCTGCTTTAAAGAATGCCTGGAAATTTTATAGAGTGATTAATATTTCTATTTCTGTATGAAACAGGACATGTTAAGAGGTGTCCTCCCTCTTCCCTTTATTAAGTACCTTACATAGTGTACTGCATAATAAACTTAATTTTTATGAGAAAATGCTTTATAATATTATTTCTTATTCTTTTAAATTTCTTCAGGTTAAAGTTGAGTTTGTAAGAAAGGTTTGTATAGAACTATATTTTACACATTAAACAGTTTCCTAATATAGATGAATTCAGTTATAATTAGCATTAGCATTAGCATTAGTAGAGGCATTTGATGCAAGAAAGCAAGCTTATGCAGCATCAGCCAAAAAAAAAAAAAAAAAAACCACTTCCACTTCACCCCTCTGTTCGTTCAAAATACCTGTCCAGCTGAGCCTTAAACTTATTTAGGCTATCAACCTCCACCACAAGGGATGGAAGTCTGTTCCACCAACCAACCACCTGCTGGCTAAAGGCAAATTTCCGCACGTCTATCCTACATCTGTCTTTCCTCAATTTGAATTTATGCCCTCTCAGGAAATTTACATAATTTACATAGATCACGACTATAGTTAGAGAATAAGGAAGAATTCATGAGGAACAATTTATTTTAACAGCAAACTTTGCTTTTGTAAGAAGTATGGTAAATACTGCTTCATAACAAGCAAAATTAAATACATTTTTTGTTTATACTCAGGGGATGACCATGTAAGCTCAAAAGTATTGTAAACAAAAAGGTATTCTAGATATAAACAACAAAATGTTCCCTTCCTTCAAATATGGAATGGTTTTAATATTTATTTTGCCCCCCCCCCCCATTTATACATCAAAAATTCTGTGTTTATTTTGTTACTAATCCTGACAACTGCTGCCTGGATGTAGCCTTTTTTTTTGGAAGTCCAAAAAAAAGCTACAAAGGACCCTTACAGTTATTGTAATTTAAAAGAATAAGAATTTCACTGTATTCTGTGATGTCATATGGATGTAAACACACTGTGTGGGTAACTTTCTGCTTCCTGCTGGTTACATGGCTGTTACTTTTTAAATTATTTGTGCAAGAGTAAAGATAAAAAAAAAAAAAACTAAATAGTTTTTTTTTTTATTATTCTCTGGAAAAACTAAATATCATTCCCCACCAAGAAACAATATATTTTAGCTGCTGGGAGAGTTCACTGGGTTT
Source organism: Mastigoproctus giganteus (assembly GCF_048544385.1). Taxonomy (NCBI): domain Eukaryota; kingdom Metazoa; phylum Arthropoda; class Arachnida; order Uropygi; family Thelyphonidae; genus Mastigoproctus; species Mastigoproctus giganteus. The sequence goes on along the minus strand of NC_143586.1, from coordinate 20,604,757 downwards.
TGTCAATGATGTACAGAAAATTTTCCAGCAGCAAGGTAATTATTCTGCTGTATAAGTTAATGGTCAGGCTGCAATGTGGAGTACTACATACAGGTCTGGAAGCTTCATTTTAGAAAGGATGTGGATCTGTTGGAACAGGTGCAGAGAAGAGCAAGGAAATTAGTGAGAGGAACAAAAGGGTGCTTTTATCAGGAAAGGCTTCAGTTCTACAAAAAAGGAAACTAGGCACCTGCAAGGAGATCTGATTTAGGTGTTTATGGCTCTGAATGGACTGAGTAAGGTTGATGACATCCTTACTCTTGCTCAGACAACACACATAAGGGAGCACAAATTGAGGAATGATGATTGCAGGATAAATGTGTAGAAATTTTCTTTCAGCTCGAGCGTAGCTGGTTATTGGAATAAACTTCCATCTGATGTTAAAGAAGTGGGTAGCTTGAATAAATTTAAGGAGGAAGTAGACATTATTTAGAGGGGATGGACAAGTAACGTGGGATTTAATTTTTTTTTTTTAATTTTGAATGATGCTGCGTAAGCTTGCTTCGTGCATCATTCACCAATACTAATACTAAACATACTTCAGTGGGTTCCCTGTGCTCTTTAACAATCATACAGAACCAACCATTGAGTCCCCCTCGTAACCTCCTCCAGTACAATGGCAGACTTAGTGGTATGGTAGTTCTCTACTGGTTTCTCTTTATCTTAATGCTAGAGCTGCTGCTCAGTAATAACAAAACACAAGAAGGGGGCTAGTACACATATGCTTGTTGCTGCATGTGATCTCTCCCTCACCTCAAATTACATATTTTGACAAACTTATTCCCACCATTTGGGAATAAAATTAAAATTCTTTCATTTGTGTTTTTAAATGGGGACGAATCCCTTAGGCAGCTGATCAAAATTCCATTTGGGGGGAAGTGAGGCCCGTCAAATATATGGTTTGCACCTCTCATTGCATGACAAGCACATGAATACCTCACATGCTTCTCCTTGTAGCCATAGCTTCTTCACATCTGAAATATTTTAACCTTTACCCATGTGCTTACAGCCAAACTGTAGCCTTAAGTTAAGTAGAATTGTAATTTTTAAGTTTGATAAAAAAAACTAGAAATAAGTGAAAGACAAATATCACATAGTTTGATTTTCAAGGAACTGATCAGTTGGAAACTGACTTGGGTGAATGTTTTCTGTTGTGCCATTTAGAATCTTTTCAGATTTTTGATAGGATTCCAATTTTTTATTTTTGAAACTTTTTAAAAGTGCAGCAATAGTTACAGTGAGTAGCAGATTTAATGGACATTTTCACTAATCTCTTGGATCTCATTGCTTCACTGTGCTTCTAATTTGTATGAATTTTTTAGTTTTTAAGAAGCAAGTTGGAATTACTGCATTATAAATGATAATTACAATATGTTTCTTTCATTTTCAGCCAAATTTAGATGATGATTTAGATAATTTATGCCAGTTTGTAAAGCATCAAATAAGAAAACAAACTATGGAAAAATACAGAATAGTAAGTACTGTATTATATATATGCTTTATTTTTCACACATTACTTCTTTGATAGATATTTTCTTAAAAAAATATTGTATTACAAAAAGTATCATATTTGCAGGAAAATGAGAAACCACCAGTAGTGCCCTATCTTTATCAAACACCAAAAGAGCATGAACTAGATCTTAGACTATTCAATAAAGGTTAGTATTTTTCTTTATAATTACTCATTCAGTTATTTTATAACAATTTACCAATTTAAAAATTATTTCTTTGAATTTTATTAGTTATAAATTTCTTTAGGTACTTGTTGACATTAGACTTGAATTTCTGTAGATTGTAATTTTCAGGAAATATGTGTAAAAGGAGGTTGTTCCAGAAAACAGTAGTTGAAGAATAAATGAGAAAGAAGAAAAGTTTGCGGGTTTAAAGTTGCACAGTAAAGGGATGCTGACCAGTTGTAGAATGTGTTCAGACTGGTTTGGGAAGAGAGAGAGAATTATAGAAGCGAACTCAGAAGAACAGTGCCCATCTATAAAAAAGCATACAGCAGAAATAGAATGTTTGTGAGATAAGAGTGGAGAGGCTTTGTAAGAGGTGGGTCATTAGTATCTGACACTCATCACTCTCAAAATTGCAAATTATGACACTCATCATAATTTGCAATTTTGACATCATGTCCTGCATCCCTTTGTCAATGTAATTTAAGAAGACCAGAAACCGGAGCAGAGCAAGCAGCAACCACCAAGGACCCCACTTTTGACTTTTTGCCTTCTGTCATAAAGCCATTGAGTAATCATGTAGGACTGTACCTATGATTCCAATATTTTCCAGTTTATATAGCAATTTATCATACTAGATTGAATCAAATGTTTTGCTAATGTTCAAATAATCTGTTCAGGAATTCATCTTTCTTGGATCTAAGATCGACCAATGTGGAGCATCTGGCCCTGAAATTAAAAGAAGAATTTCACTTGGATGCAGCACAATGATGAGCATGGAAAAGATCTGGAAAGACAGAGATGTCAGGCTTACAACGAAGATCAGAATGGTTAATGCTATAGTGTTTCACATAACAACTTACCGGTGTGAAAGCTGGTTGTTGTTGTTATTTGGTTTTTAGGAGCATAAGCAACTAAGGCCATATTGCTCCTGGGATATGCGGTGGTCATTCCCTGACCTTTCCGCATCCTCCATATTTGGTGGTCAAAGGCTCGAACCCCGGTCTGATCAAGAAGCGTGTGCTACGCACTGCCACTCCTGCCCACCTGGCTATGGAGGCGCCATGTGAAAGCTGGACAATGAAATAAGCAGACAGAAGAAAAATTGACGTTTTTGAGCTCTGGTGCTGGAGGAAGCTGCTTTGCATACCATGGACAGCGAAAGTTACAAACAGAGTGGTTTTGGATCACATCAAGCCAGAAACTTCATTGGAAGGCATCATCACCAAGCTACAATTGACCTATTTCGGACAAGTAATGTGATCCCAATTCATTGGAAAAATCAATAATGCTAGGAAAGGTCAGTGGAACAAGGAGAAGAGGTTGGAAAAGAACACACTGGCTCGACACCATCAAGAGTGACACTGTCATGTGCATGAAGGACTTGAAAGAAGTTGTTGAATTATTCGAGCATCACTAGACTCTGGGGAGATTCTGTTGGATTGGAAAAGTGCCAATGTATCTCCCATACATAAGGGTGGCTCTAAAAGTGAAGTTGGAAATTATCGACCTGTCAGTCTGACTTCAGTGGTAGGGAAAATCATGGAAGCAATGATCAAGGGTGGAATTCAGGATCATTTGGATAGAACTGAAATTCTCAAGGATACTCAGCATGGTTTTGTAAAGGGAAGATCATGTTTAACAAATCTAGTTTGCTATTTTGAAAGGGTCACTCACGAGTGACCTGGATTTAGGGAATAATTTCGACATTGTTTATTTAGATTTCAGCAAAGCTTTTGACTCAGTCCCACATGAGCGGTTGCTTTATAAGCTGGATCGGCGCCTCCGTAGCCAGGTGGGAAGGAGCAACAGTGCGTAGCACACGCTTCTTGATTAGACCGGGGTTCGAGCCCGTCACCACCGAATACGGTGGATGCGGAAAGGTCAGGGAATGACCACCGCATATTCCCGGAGCAATATGGCCTTAGTTGCTAATGCTCCTAAAAAACCAAAAAAACAAAAAAAAAAACAATAAGCTGGATCAGGTTGGAATCACTGGGAAAATCCTTAGATGGATAGCAGGATGGCTTCAGGGCAGGAGGCAGAGGGTTGTGATAAATGGCTATTCCTCAGATTTAGTTGATGTAAGAAGTGGGGTTCCCCAAGGAACAGTATTAGGACCACTGTTGTTTTTAATTTTCATAAACTGCATCGACGAAGGGATAGAGGGCTTGATGTGCAGATGATGCTAAAATTGGTAGAGTAGTTAATGATCACTGTCAAGCTGAGCTTCTTCAGAGAGACTTAGATAGACTTCAGGAATGGTCAGAAAAATGGCAGCTATGCTTTAATCCAACAAAGTGTGAGGTATTATGCCTGGGAAACAGGAATCCCAAAATAACTTATTCACTTGGTGGAGTTCAACTAAACCCAATACTGGAGGAAAGGGACTTGGGCGTTACTGTACGGTCAGAAATGAAATTCTCTGAGCATTGTAAACAGGTTGCAAGGAAGGTCCATGGCGTCCTATTGATCTATTGAACTTTTGCAAGTAGAGATAGGGACATGATAATCCCATTATATAAGGCTTTTGTTAGACCACACTTGGAATGGTGTTCAAGTATGGAGACCGCACCTAAAGAAAGACATCGAGTTTCTTTGAAAGGGTGCAAAGATGGGTAACTCGCCTGGTGAGATCAGCAAAAGGGTGCCCTTATGAAGAAAGACTTCAAATATGTGGGTTGCAAAGTTTGGAAACTAGGAACCTTAGAGAAGATTTGATTGACGTGTTTAAGGCTCTGAGAGGCATCAGTAAAATGAATGAGAACGAAATTTTCAAGAATATAAATGATGCTAGAACTAGGGGACATAAATTCAAGATACGGGGGGGGGGATGTTTAGATTGGATTGCAGGAAGTTTTATTTTAGCCAGCTAGTTATAAATTACTGGAATAAGTTGCCTACATGCGTGATAGAGGCTGACAGTTTGGGGAAATTCAAAGGTCATCTGGATAGTACCTTCAGGTGAGGGAAGCGCATAGGATGATAGGTTTAATTTCGTTTTCTTTTATTAATTATTATTATTTATTTATTTTTTATTATTTTTTTATTTTTTTTATTTTATTTTTTTATCATTGTTTTATTCGGTTTTTTTTTTTTTTTTTTTTTTTTTTTAGCTGGTGCAGTATAAGCCATGGGCTTTCTTGCACCATGCGGCCATTACTAATACAAATACATCATGAATGACTATTACTTCTTCATGGTGAATATACATACCACTCGGCATAAAATAAGAATCATCATCATCAACTATAAATTCTAAGCTGCACTTTAATAAGTACCAAAACTTAAAGTTACAAAGGTGGCAAGTCATTACTTTAACCTTTCACTGCTATTTTCATGTCTTTCCTTTTGTAGGTAAAAAACCTCTTCCTAGTTTCTTGTTGTCTGCTCAGCACCCTCTTCATTATCAATCACGTTATATGGAGCAGCAGCAGCACTACTTATGATGTGGAAAAATGTAGAAGCATCCACTTTACATTTAGATTTGGCTACAGAGCACATATTTTGAAGTATGTGACACATATTTTGAAGGTGAAAGTGTCTGCAATTCGGCCCAGACACAATAGGAGGGAATATATGATGAGAGCCTTGTCAGTCAATTCGGTCCTGGAGAGATTGTGCAAGGCTGAAGAGGTAGAATTTTTTTCGGCCTGGTTGGTGCTTTTTGACAGGAGAGACTGCTTCTAGAGGAATGGGGTACACTTAAATAGAAACGGTGCAAGAATATTTGCTGATGCTATCGAGGCAGTGTTAGGTGGGTCGGAAAACTGCTAGGTTAGGGAGGTTACACAGACTAAAAGGTTACCAGTGACCGCAGGCAGAGGCAAAGGTGATTCTTGCACTGCTTCTATTCAACAGCCTAGAAAGCAAGGTAATGGAGATTTCCAGGACTGCTGGGAGTCACAGTGGAATAAATAAATACATGGGCTGTGTTATGGTAACTAAGAATAGAAATAGGTGCATGTACACCAATGCTAGGAGTATAGTTAATAAATTCGATGAGCTTGAACTGCTAGTCAAGACATCAAAGGCAGATATTGTTGGAATATCAGAGATGTGGTGTCACACAGACATAAGCAGTGCAGAATTGGATTTTGGGGAGTGCAATGTGTACAGAAAGGATAGACAAGACAGGAAGGGAAGAGGGGGTTATGCTGTTAGATAAGAAACACAAAATCTAAGGAAGTGCATCCAATTGATGTTCATGGGCAGTGCAATGTTGAGTCTGTTTGGTGTGACATAAGCACTGGGAAAGGAAAAATGAGAGTAGGTGTGTGTTATAGGCCTAATGAATCTGATAAGTATAATGAAAAATTGGGCAGAGAAATGGAGTGGGCCAGTAAATCAAAAGGTCTTATAATGGAGGATTTTAACATTCCAGATATCAATTGGAACTTGTGGGTTGGGTTGGTCACTTTGTACACTAGCAAGACTTTGTGGATTTATTGGTTCAGTTTTCTACAGCAACATGTGTGAGGGGCAACCACAGGGAATAACACTCTTGATCTAATTATCAGCAGTGATTATTTATGCATTAAGAATTTGCAGATAAAGGAACCACTGGGTGACAGTGAGCACAATGTACTGATGTGGGAATTACTTAAAGATGTAACTACAATCAAGGCTAAAGGGAAGGGCTATTGCTTTCATAAAGGTGACAGGGGTCTCAGACAGTTTTTAAATTCTGTACAGTGGGATCAACTGATGATGTTACCAACGTTGAATTCTAGATGGGAAGACTTTAGAGACTTAATTTTGGAGGCTACCAGGCTTTTCATTCCAACTAAGAAATACTGTTCAAAGTTTAGGCCTAAATGGATATCAGATGAACTAATGAGGCTTGTGGCAGAGAAGAAAAATGTATGGGATGCATATAAAGTGTCAGGTGACACAGCAGCCTATGGCCGATATAAACTAGTCTGTAATCAAGTCACAAAGGAGGTTAGGCAGGCGAAGGTAGATTACGAGAAATCCTTGGCAAAGGATACAAAGAAAAACAGCAAAGAGTTCTTTACTTATGTAAACTCTAGAAGGAAAGGGATGAATCAGATTGGACCACTTAACATAGATGGGTTGAATATTGATAATCATGCTCAAGTAGCTGATAAACTGAATGAGTATTTTGCATCTACATTCACACTTGAGAAGTTATTCAATGAGGGGAGTGCCAGAAGTTTATCAAACTCTAACAGGGACATAAGTGATTTTGTAATAACTGAGAGCAAATTGGAGGAGAAATTGTTGAAGTTAACCATAAAAAAAAGTCACCTGGGGTGGACAGTATCTATCCAGTTATATTAAAGGAGGCAGTAAAGGAAGTAAGCAAACCCTTAGCCATAATTATGAGAGCTTCCTTGGACTCAGGGGAGGTCCCCATGGATAGAAGGTGTGCAAATGTATCAACAATTCACAAAGGGGTTCAAAAAGTGACACAAGTAACTATTGGCCCTGGAGAGACTGTGCAAGGCTCAAGGGGTAGAATTTTTCTCAGCCTGGTCTGTGCTTGTTAACAGAAGAGACTACTTCTACAGGGATGGGATACACTTAAACAGAAAGGGTGCAAGAATATTTGCTGATGCTAGTGATGCAGTTAGGTGGGTGAGAAAACTGCTAGATTTGGGGGATACACGGACTAATAGATTAACAGTAGCTGCTGGCAGAGGTGAAAGTGATTCTTGCACTGCTTCTATTGGAATGAGCAGCAGCCTGGAAAACAAGGTGCAGGGGATTTCAGAGACTGCTGGGAGTCATAGCAGTACAAGTAAACATGTCGGTTGTGTTAGGGTAGCTAAGAATAGGAACAGGTGCATGTATACTTGCGTGTTCACCAATGCTACGAGTTTGGTAAATAAATTTGATGAATTTGAGGTGTTGGTCAAAACATCAAAGGCATATATTGTTGAGATATCTGAGACATGGTGTCACACAGATATAAGGAATGCAGAACTGGAATTTGGGGAGCACAATGTGTACAGAACGGATAGGAAGGGAGGAGGAATTATGTATTAGTTAAGAAACACAAAATCCAATTAGATACAGCCAGTCAACATAGCTGGCCAGTGCAGTGTCGAGTCAGTTTGGTGTGACATAAGCACTGGGAAATCAAAATTGAGAGTAGTATGTGTTATAGGTCTAATGACTCTGATGAGTATAATAAAAAACTATACAGGGAAATAGAGTGGGCCATTAAATCAGAGAATCTTATAATGGGGGATTTTAGTTTCCCGAATATTGACTGGAATTTGTGGGTTGGTCACTCAAACACTAGCAAGGCATTTCTGAATTTATTGGATAATTGTTTTCTATATCAGCATGTTCGGGAGGCAACTAGAGCGAGTAATACTCTTGATCTGATTATTAGTAGTGATTCTTCATGCATTAAGAATCTGCAGATAATGAAACCACTAAGTGGCAGTGATCACTCTGTGCTCAAGTGGGATTTACTCAAAGAGGTAACTACCATCAGGGGTAAAGGGAAGGGTTTTTGCTTTTGTAAAGCAACTACAGAGGTCTGAGACAATATTTAAATTCCATACCTTGGGACCAACTAATGATGTTACCAACAACAAATCCAAAATGGGAAGCATTCAAAGAATTAATCTTGGAAGCTACTAGGCCTTCCATACCAACTAAGAAATATTAGAAATACTGTTCAAGGTGTAGGCCTAAGATAGGCCTGCACCTTGGATGTCAGATGAACTAATGAGACATGTGAAAGATGTAGGATGTCAGATGAACTAATGAGACATGTGAAAGAGAAGAAAAATGCATGGGATACATATAAATTAATGAGTGACATGGAAGCCTATGATAGATATAAGCTGGTCCGTAACCAAGTCACAAAGGAGCTTAGGTAGGCAAAGGCACATTATGAGAAATCTTTGGCAAAGGATGCAAAGAAAAACAACAAAGAGTTCCTTTACCTATGTAAAATCTAGAAGGAAGGGGATGAATCAGAGTGATCCACTGGATATCGATGGTACAACTGTTGATGATCCTGCTCAGGTGGCTAACAAACTAAATGAGTATTTTGCATCTACATTCACACATGAGAAGTTATTCAGGGCGGGGAATGCCAGAGGTGAAGTAAACTCTGGCAGTGAACTAGATGATTTTGTAATAACTGAGAGCAAAGTGGAGGAGAAATTATTGAAGACAAACATAAGAAAGGTACCTACCGTGGATGGGATCTATCTAGTTATATTAAAGGCAGCAACAAAGGAAGTATGGAAACCCTTAGCCATAATTATGAGAGCTTCCTTGGACTCAGGGGAGATACCTATGGACTGGAGATGTGCAAATGTGACCCTACTTCACAAAGGAAGATCGAAGGGCAACACAAGTAATTATAAACCTGTTAGTTTAACTTCTGTTCCAGGGAAATTAATGGAAGCACTGGTTAAAGAACCACTCTAGAATCATCTAGACAAGACTTCAGTTATAGTTCAGACATAGTATGGTTTTGTTAAGTGGAAATCTTGTCTGACCAATTTGATTGGATATTATGATGTGGTCACAAAGTAACTGGTGCAGGGAATAACTTTGATATCATATATTTGGATCTTAGAAATGCTTTTGATACTGTTTGCACATGGAAGACTTCTGCACAAATTGGAGCAATTCGGGATTGGAGGCAAATTGCTGCTGTGGATAAAGGGATGGTTGAGTGGGAGAAGGCAGAGAGTGGTAATCAATGGACACTGCTCTTCATGGATTAATGTTATTAGTGGAGTCCCTCAGGGTTCAGTGTTGGGTCCATTGTTGTTTTCTGTATTTATAAATGATATTGATGATGGTATATCAGGCTTAATGTCCAAGTTTGCAGACGATACGAAGGTTGGCAGGGTTGTTAATGACACTAATGACAGTAGGCTGCTGCAACAGGATCTCGAAAAGTTGAGCAGATGGGCTGAGAGGTGACAAATGAAGTTTAACATTGACAAATGTAAAGTACTACATATGGGAAGCAGTAACCCCAGAGTAATGTATCAACTCTGTGGTATTACACTGACAGTGGTAGAGAACAAAAAGAACCTGGGGTAATTGTGCAGGCAGATATGAAGTTTTCTGAGCAGTGCAGACGGTCTGCAAGAGTAGCTCATGGTGTCTTGTCAATGATATACAAGACGTTTTCTATTATACAAGGGTATAATTTCTGATTATACCCTTGTATAAGGCAATGGTCAGGCCATACTTTGAGTACTGCATACAGTTCTGGAGGCCTCATTTTCAGAAGGATATAGAGCTGTTGGAACGAGTACAGAGCAAGGCAACAAGATTAGTGAATGGAATAAAGGGTTGATCTTATGAAGAAAGGCTTAAGTTTTGCAAATTACAGTGTCTGGAGACTAGGCACCGTCAAGGTGATCTGATTGAGGTGTATAAAGCCTTAAATGGTTTGAGCATGCTCAATGCTGATAGGATTCTTTCTCTTGATCAGAATAATCACTTGAGAGGGCATAAATCCAAATTGAGGAAAGCCAGTTGTAGGATATATATGTGTGGAAGTTTGCCTTTAGCCAGCAGATAATTGATTGGTGGAACAGATTTGTTGTGGAAGTTGATAGCATAAATAAATTTAAGGCTGAGCTGGACAGGTGTTTGGAACGTAAGGAGGGGGTGAAATAGGAGCATTTTTTTTTTTTTTTTTTTTTTTTTGGCTGATGCTGCATAAGCTTGCTTTCTTGCATCGTAGCATTAGTTTCTTACATTAGCATTAATTTCTTGCATCGTAGCATTAGTTTCTTGCATTAGCATTAGTAGAGGCATGTACTACTGCTAATAGATCTGTTAGTTTAACTTGTGTTCCGGGGAAAATAATGGAATCATTGGTTAAAGAAGCATTGCAGGATCATCTAGACAAGACTGCAGTAATAGTTATGTCACAACATGGGTTTATTAAAGGGAGGTTTTCTCTGACCAATTTGATTGGATACTATGATGTGTTCACAAAGGAACTGAATGTCAAAAATAATTTTGATATCATATACTTGGATTTCAGGAAAGCTTTGGATACTATTTCACATGGAAGACTGCTGTACAAATTGGAGAGATATGGCATTAAGGTTAAGTTGCTACAATGGATAAAGAGATGGTTGGGTGGGAGATGACAGAGAGTGGTAATCAATGGACACTGCTCTTCGTGGACAAATGTTATTAGTGGAGTTCCCCAGGTTTCGGTGTTGGACCCATTGTAGTGTTGTATATTTATCAATGATATTGTGAAGGTATATCAGGTTTAATGTTCAAGTTTGCAGGTGATACAAATGTTGGCAAAGTTGTTAATGACTGTAAAGATTGTATGCTACTCCAACTGGATATAGATAAGTTGGGCAAATGAGCTGAGAAGCGGCAACTGAAGTTTAACATTGACAAATGCAAAATACTGCATATGGGTAGCAATAATCAAAGAGAAATGTACCAACTGTGTGGTTCTACATTCAGGGAAGTGGAAAGTGAAAAATCACCTGGGGGTAATTGTGCAGTCGAATATGAATTTCGCTGAGCAGTGCAGATGGGCTGCCAGGACAAGTCAATGGAGTCTTGACAATGATATATAGGAATTTTGCTAGCAGGGACAGGGAGGTGATTATCCTGTTGTACAAGGCAATGGTCAGGCCACACCTAGAGTACTGTGTACAGGTCTGGAGGCCTCATTTTAGGAAGGATGTGGAGTTGCTAGAATGAGTACAAAGAAGGGCAACAAGATTGATGAGCGGAACAAAGGGGTGCTCTTAGCGAGAAAGGCTTAATTTCTGCAAATTGCAGCACCTGGAGAGTAGGCACATGCAAGGTGATCTGTTTGAGGTGTATAAGGCCTTGAATTGCTTTAAGAAGCTGAATGGCTGATGGGATTCTTTCTCTTGCTCAGATTAAGAACCTGAGGGGGCACAGATTCAAATTGAGGAAAGACAGTTATAGAATAGATGTGCGGAAGTTTGCCTTTAGCCAGCAGGTAGTTGATTGGTGGAATAGACTTCCTTCTTTTGTTGTGGAAGTTGATACTCTAAATAAATTTCACTTGAAATATAACAAATTATCCCAAGTCATACTTGAATTTAAAAAAAAAAAGATACACTTCAGATCTTCTCTTTCTGGAAACTTTGGAAATACTGTTAACAATTGCCTTACCTAGGTAGGTCAATGATTATAAATAAAACTTTGACTCAACATTTATGATGAGGTCAAAGGCTGTGACAGTATTTTTCTTGATGTAATCATAATCAGTTGATATCTAAGAGACAGTCCAAACAGACATCCACAGACTGAAAGACTCATGGTAAACTAATGTTTGAAAGCATATTGTACAATTCTCTGTCTGCAGTTTAATATAAAATGCATATGTTGCCAGTGTAATAATTTTATTTACTATACTTCTAGAATTATAGTGTACATGCAAGTATACTTGCACTTGTTCTTACTCTTAGTTACCTTAACACAGCCCATGTATTTACTTGTTCCATGATGACTCCCAACAGCTCTTGAAACCCCCAATAACTTGCTTTCTAGGCTGCTGCTCATTATAATAGAAGCTGTGCAAGAATCACTTTGGCTTCTGCCTGTGGCTGCTGTGTGGTCTGTGAATCCCCCAAACTAGAAGTTTTTCGACCCACCTAACACTGCCTCGATATCATCAGCAAATATTCTTGCACCCTTTCTATTTAAGTGTACCCCATTCCTCTAGAAGCAGTCTCTCCTGTCAACAAGCACAGACCAGGCTGAAAAAAATTCTACCTCTTGAGCCTTGCACAATCTCTCCAGGGCTGAATTGATTGACAAGGCTCTCATCATATACTCCCTCCTGTCGTGTCTGGGCAGAATTGCAGACACTTTTTAATTTAACCCTAACTCATGACTTTTTTTTCAGCATTGACCTGTACTTCTTAAGTAAATCTGCAGATCTCTTACTTTAAGGTCATTAGTTCCAACGTGTACAACAATATCACTTTTAGTGCACTTAAAAGATATCTGCTCTACAACATCATCAACTTTTGCCCCTGGCAGACGTACTCTGGTCCTGTACCACCTATCCTTTTTGCATAATATATTCCCCGTCTCCCTGACAATAGATTCATTGACAATAACTAGTTCCTGTGGGACCAGCACATTCTGCCTCCAAGGCAGAATGCTCTTGTCCCACAGGAGTGAGCTCTGGCATTGAACATTGCCTGAGTTCTTGTGTTGCCTGATGTTCAGGAGTGGCATTGAGTTGGGCAGCTGAGAGCTTGATGGGCCCCTCATATTAATTTTTTGAGTGCATTTACCATAGCCCTCAAACTCTCATAGACACCCATCAGAACGCTGAGTTGGCGCCTAATTTCTTCACAGTCTTTGCACCTAGCACACACAAAGACATCCTCATTGGCTAGATCATGTCCTGTTCTAGACAGGTCTGCAAACATTTCACATTTCGTGCATTGTTTTAGACTGTGATGCATGGGAGAATCGACCCTTTGGTTCTCCCGTGAGCCACAGCACTCTGGCTATTCTGTGAACACTGCTTTGCTGCTCTAGTCTGGGGCATGATTCCGTTTAAGTATAATATAATTAACAATGAAATTTAATAAGATTAATAAATTTTATTGATAATGCTATACTAATCTAACAGATTTCTAATGTAGTGCTACATATTTAGTATCTAGTTTGACATTAAACCTTACAGTATTCCGTATCGTATAACAATGGCGGCAAGTTACGAACGTAAAATCTATGGACACTAAGTATTAATTTTCAAAATCGCTATCTAAATTCAAAATAAACCACCACCTAGCTTGGCTAGAACTATAAAGCTACTCATAGAAAAAATTTAGTATAACAATTAAATCAATAAAAGACTAAAAATAAATGAAAACTTAGTGTTCTCCGGAGCTGCAAAAATTGTGACCAATGTGGTAGCAACCTTGTATCTATCCCATGTTCAAATCTGATTGTTGCTGGGCCAGTCCAACACTGTAATGTCTGCATTTCTGAGGTATGACTGCACCTTAAGGGAGAAAAATGAGAGAAAACATTGGTGTAGGTATGTTTTAAGCTTTGTGAGACACAAAGACAAACTCATCATTAAATCTAAATAGCATAAAACTTACCAATTTTGCTGTGTGGCAAGGTGCTGAGTCCTGTTGAAAAACGCAGTTTTGGATGTCTCTGTGGTGATCTCTAATAATGGGTTTCAGGCACTCCTCCAAGATAGGTGTAGGTTTCTGCATTCACTGTTCTGTTAATAAATTTAATTCGACCCACCCTTTGCTTGTTATGCCTCCCCAGACCATCTGACCGGGGGGGGGGGGAGAACTGTACAGTTGGTGTGTTATGCAGTCAGGATGGTATGCCCCCGATTTTCATCTTCTGATATATCACTTCCCATCCAAACCATGCAGGCTGAATTTCGATTCTTCAGAAAAGATGGTGTCCCATTGCTCTTTTGTCCACGACCATGCGTTTTAGCCCAAGCAAGTCGCTTCATCCTCATTTGTTGCGTCAACAAAGGCGGCTTCTTCTTGGGCCAACAGGCATGCAGACCACATTCCGAAAGCCATCTTTGGATAGTTCATGCACTTGTTTCAACACCAGATGCCATCTCAAAGTCCAGTTTTAGATCAGGAGCACTAGCATGGCATTTACGAAGGCATAGCTGTTTCAAATATCGATCTTGGGAAGTTGTAGTCACTCTCTTATGGCTTGATCCAGGTCTTCCCTTCACATCACCGGTTTTAATTTCAGCACCCAGGATACTGTTGACTGGTGGCAGCTATTTTATCAGCGAAAGCACGCATAGAAACCCCTTCCAGGGACAGAGAAACAGCCACACTTTTTTTTCTTGGTGTGAACTGAACATATGGACCCATGCTTACACCTCCACAAAACAGGATACTAATGAGTGTGTATACCCTTCCAATGCTGTATTTATAGAAATGGCTGATGCAATACCTTGCAGTTACTGTCTAATGCAATAGAAGAGTTATCTGATGCAATACCTTTGCTTTGCAACAAACAAAATGACGGTAATCAAACAATATCTTATATGTTTCACTACAAATAGTTTTTATGTCCACCACTGTACATTGACATTCTGACAATATTTGCTGTGACTATGTTTGTCCTTTGAAAATAACAGTTCAATTTGAAAAAATTGAACTGTTATTTTAAAGTTTAACCACAAGTAATATCTTTTACTCAGTATAAACATTTATAAATGTAAATAAGTTCAGTTATTAGTATTTATTATTCATCGAAATGTGCTTCTCCAAACTGCTCACCAACAGGTGTACCTCTCTAAAATATGAAAAATTTTAAAATCCAGTACCTCTCGATCCCTGGAGTACTGATTTTAAAGATTTTACTGTATGATAAAGATTATAAAATACTGTATAATAAAGATTATAAAATAATATAAATTGAGACACCTTGTTGGCAGTAGTTTATAAAATATTCATCTGGCATGCAGTAAAACAGGGTTCCCCCATCTTATTTAAACGAATAGTCAAACGTATCTTTTTAATTTGTTGTTATTTTAAACTAATTCACTGAGAAATTCATTGGATGTGTTGCGTTAGCATTAGTAGTGGCAAATGATGCAAGAAAGCAAACCTATACAGCTTCAGACAAAAAAAAATGAACAAAAAAAAAAAAGACACCTCCCATTTCACCTATTAATGCAGTAAAACAAGGTTCCCCACATCTTATTTAAATGAATAGTCAAACATGTATCTTTTTAATTTGTTATTTTAAACTAATTCACTGAGAAATTCATTGGATGGGTTGTGTTAGCATTAGTAGTGGCAAATGATGCAAGAAAGCAAACTTATACAGCTTCAGACAAAAAAAAAAATTAACAAAAAAAAGACACCTCCCATTTCACCTATTAATCTCCTCCAATAGTTTGTTTAGCTCTTCAATGAATTTATTCAAGTTATCAACTTCTACAACAGTGGAAGTTTGTTTTTAGCCAACAATCAACCACCTGCTGGCTAAAAGCAAACTTCCTCACATCCATTTTTTATACAATGGGATAATCACCTTCGTATCCTTTCTAGCAAAATTCCTGTATATCATTTACAATACCATGTGCTGTTTTGGATTGCTCAGAGAACTTCAGATCCCTCTGCATTGCTCAGAGAACTTCAGATCCCTCTGCAATCCTCAGAGAACTTCACATCCCTCTGCATTGCTCAGAGAACTTCGTATCCGACTGCACAATTACACTCAGGTATTTTTCATTTAAACTACCCTGAGTGTAGTATCACACAGTTGATATGTCACTCTGGGGTTACTGCTACCTTTATGCAGTACAGTACTTTTACATTTGTGAATATTAAACTTCAGTTGCTTTTTCTCAGCCCATTTGCCTAACTTTTCTAGATCCCGTTGAAGTAGCATACCATTGTTCCTGTCATTAACCACCCTGCCAACTTTTGTATCATCTGCAAACTTGTATTAGTATTACAATGCCCAACACCGAACTCTGCGAAACTCCACTAATAATTATTAATCCACTATTAATTCGTGAAGAACAGTGTCCTTTGATTACCACTCTCTGGCTTCTCCCACTCAACCATCCTTTTGCTGCTTTATCCATAGCAGCAACTTGTCCTTAATGTCACACTGCTCCAATTTTTACAGCAGTTTATGTGCAACAGCTTTCTTGAAATCCAATTATGTGATATCAAAATTATTTTTTGCATCCAGTTCCTTTGTGACCACATTGTAGTTATCTGATTAAATTGGTCAGAAAAGATTTCCCTTTCAACTATTGCTATGTCTGAAGTATAATTGCAGCCCCATCTAGATGATCCTGCATTGCTTCTTTTACTAGTGACTCTATTATTTTCCCTGGAACAGAAGTTAAACTAACAGGTCTGTAATTACTTGTGTCACTCTTTGATCCCCCCCCTTATGAATTGGGGATACATTCCCTCATCTCTAGTGTAGGGGACCTCCCCTGAATCCATGGATGCTCTCATGATTATGGCTAAGGGTTTGCTTAGCTTCCTTTGCAATCTCCCTTAAGATAATTGGATATACCCCATCCATCCCAGGTGCCTTTCTTATATTTAACTTCAACAATTTCTCCTCCACTTTCCCTCAGTTATTACAAAATCATTTAGCTCCCTGTTAGAGTTTAATAAACTTATGGCCTCCACTTCCCTAAAGAATTCCTCATTTGTGAATGTAGATGAAAAATACTCATTCAGTTTGTCAGCAACTTGAGCAAGATCATTAACAGTTGAACCATCGATATCAAGTTTACCAATTTGATTCCTCCCCTTCTTTCTAGTGTTTACATAAGTAAAGAAGCCTTTGCTGTTTTTCTTTGCTTTCTTTGTCAAAGATTTCTCGTAATCTGACTTCACTTGCCTGACCTCCTTTTTGACTTGAGTACAGATTAGTTTATATCTACCATATGCTTGGGTGCCTCCATAGTCAAATAGGCAGGGGCAGCAGTGCGTAGCACACGCTTCTTGATTAGACTGGGGTTCGAGCCCTTGACAACCAAATATGGAGGATGCAGAAAGGTCAGAGAATGACTGCATATCCCTGGAGCAATATGGCCTTAGTTGCTAATGCTCCTAAAAACCAAATAACAATAACAACCATATGCTTCTGTATCACCTTATAATTTATATGCATCCCATGCATTTTTCTTCTCTGCATCATCTCATCAGTTCATCTGATATCCATTTAGGCCTATACCCTTGAAGAGTATTTCTTAGTTGGTATGAAAAGCCAAGTAGCCAAGCCAAGAAAAGCCAAGCCTTCTGTGATTAATTCCTTGAATGCTTGTGATTTATAATTTGCTGTTGGTTAAGCATCCTAAACGGTCTCACTATATAGAATTTAAAAACCATCTGAGACCACTGAAATAACTTTTATGAAAGCAAAACCCTTCCCTTTACCTTTGAAAGTAGTTACATCTTTAAGTAAATCTCAAATCGATACACTGTGATCATTGCCACTTAGTGGTTCTTTTATCTGCAGATTCTTGAGTTTTTCCATATTAGAGAAATGGCTTTAAATCAAGTTTTTTTTTTTTTTTTTTTTTTTAAATATAAACTGAAGTTTATATGCCAGAAGTAACACAAACAATTATTTTATTCAATGGAATGCTGTAGTGGCAGTAGAAGACGTATCAAAATCTGGGTTTAATTCTACCCTGTGGGATCAGAATTTTCAAGATCGAAACTACCTTTCTATTTATAATTTAATTATTTACCATTCATTGATTTTTAGTGATTTGATTAACTTTATTTTACTGTTCCCACTATAACAGTGATTCCATCTGTAACCATAAATTTATATTAGTGTCAATAAAAGATGTGAATATTCTGTCTTATAGATCTTATTAGAATGGCCCTTCCTATTGTTGCGGGTGTTGTAGAAAAGGAATCTAGGGGCTGGTTTCTTCAGTTTAGAGAAAAGACTATTGCTGAACTGAAAGGTACGTCATCATTAAAATTCATTCAAGTAAATCATAATAACTGGTTATTGTGATAGAAATAACTAACATCCCATGACAGAGTACTGGCTATTTATTTTATTTTATATCGGATGAAATTAAAGTTACCACATGTTAATCCTCTCTGGGTCTCTACATAACAGTACCTCGCAAAGTAAATAATCCAATTAAGATGACAATATTAGAATGACTTGTATAAAAAATTTTAAATTAAAATTAAAAAAATGGATCCAAAAAAATACTGTAAAGATGAGGAAGCAGGTATATGAAGCTGAAGGAAATTTATAGCTCTATAATGAACCTAAATAATCAGAGAACGGTTTGCTAACAAACTTCTCTGAGAACTTTCAGAATAGTGGTCCCCTGCCCAAGTGATATAATTAATGTGAAAACAGAAATAATGTCATCTATGTATCAGGTGTAGGGCAATTACTTTTATTACATTAGTGGGCATGACCACTGCTGGGTTTTAAAAATAAAAAATAAAAAAAACCCTACTTTGCATGTCCATCCTTTATAATAATTTGTCTACTCCTCTAAAGTTATTCAAACTACACTTCTTCCAACAACAACACCAGATTGATCCCAAATGCTATACCTTGCATTTATCAATATTAAACCTCAATTCCTGTTTTATAGTCAATCTTCCTAATTTATATAAATCTTGTTGTAGAGGATATCCAGATTATAACATTCAATTATTCTTTGGTTGAAGGAAAATATATATGAACATCTGTGATGCAAGCATCATTTCCAATTCAAATTTATGCCCCTTGTTTCATTCAAGAAAGAGTAATTATGCCATCAGCATTTAGTTTACCCAGTCTATTTAAAACCTTAAATACTTCAATCTGATCTCCTCACAGGTGCTTAATTTTCAGATGCTGCAGGTTGCAGAACTGAACTCTTTGTTGTTAATAGTAACCTTCTGTGTCCAAGGCCCAACTTGAGGATATGCGGGACCTAGACAAAAATTTTTTTGGGCCTCTGTAAAAATGTTTATTATGAAATGCCCTACTTCAGTAATAAAAAAATAGGGCATAGGGGCCCTTGGAAAATTAGGATTACACAATCAATATAAAAATGTAAAGCAAATAAATATGCATATATTTCTAAGGAAATATGCACAAATCTGAACATATTCACAGCAAGTGCATTTTGACTAGAAGCTACATTACAATTTGAAAGTATATTTTATTTGCAAATTTTATAAGGAACATGAGCACTCGTGCTTGTTGTTACACTACTGGATATCACCGATTTTGGCTGTGTCCATTGCCATTTACGGCCCCTCTCAAAATATGGGCCCTGGGCACATGCCTAGTTTGCCTAGGCCTAAGATAGGACCTGCCTGTGTCCCTGACTAACTGACTAATGTTGTTGCTCTTATTTGCACCTGCTCCAACAGATCTACATCCTTCCAAAAATGAGGCTGCCAGACCTGTATGCAGTATTCAAGGTATGGCCCAACCAGAGGCGGATTAAGCATTAAGCAGACTTAGCAGCCGCGTAGGGGCCGGAATACCAAGGGGCCCAAGGTCTTAAAAGGTCTTTTCATTAGGATTCGAGGAAAATTATGTTTTTTTGTATACAATCAACCCTCCTATAACGCGGTATTATTTAAGCTTTTGAAGGGAATTTATTTGAGTTTTGGCGGGATTCTAACTTTTAACTGGACATCAGGGTATGAAACTAGTATAGCATAAATAGGCCCAAATTAAGTAAATATATATTTTTTTAATTACACAAAAAAATCGATCCCTCCCAAAATAATAATTTGATTTAAATTTAAATACGATTTATGATATGCGGAAAGAGGGCTACATATAAAATAAAAATTTGAGGTTTGTAATTTTTTTTTAGTTTAAAAGCAAATTGCCCTGACAGGCTGCTATTTTTCATAATGAGATTTTTTTGTAAGAAAAACGATCATAATTCAGAAAAGGGCCCCCGAAATTTTTACCGCTTGGGGCCCTCACTTGGCTTGATCCGCCTCTGGCCCAACCATCGTTTAGACAATAGGATAATAGCCTCCTTAGCCTTTCTAGCAAAATCCTGTATATTATTGACACAACCCCATGAGCTGTTTTAGCAACCTTACTGTTGCTGCTCAGAGAATGTTGGACTGTATAATTACCTCTAGTTCTTTTTTCTCAAGTACCTTGAGTTTAGTATCAAACAAATGGTGTGTTTTCTGAGATTATTGATCTCAATTGCTATACTCATTTATCAATGTTAAACCTCAATTCCTATTTTATAGCCAATCATCCTAATTTATCCAAATCTTGTTGTAGAAGATACCCAGATTTCTGTCATTAACCACTCTGCTTATCTTTGTAGACGTGAAATACCCACATCAACATCATTAATAAATTTAAAAAAAAAAAAAAAAAAAAAAAAAAGCAGTAAAGGTCCAGCATCAACTCCTTGGGTATCCCACACATTGTGATAGGTCTTGAAGAGCAGTGGTCATTATTGACTAATCTCTATCTTAAATACTGTTTAACTACATTACTGTATTATGAATGCTGTATAACTGTATTCATTCCTGTCAGATTGATCCTTCATTATAAAGGATCAACTTGATATATATACTGCTCTACCATTAATATCCAGACACTTGCATATTATAAAAATAATCTTTATTAACAGGAAAACTAATAGTGTGTGCTGAAATATTTTTGGCAGTCTCTCCTATCACACACCTAATGATCCAGTTCATCCCAGTGATTCTCTATAGGATTCAGGTCAGGGCTATGAGCTGGCCAGACCAGCTTTTTGATGCCCATGTCCTAAATCAGTCCATCATAATGAGTGCAATATGACATGGAGCATTGTCCTGCCGATGCAGATATGGGCCTTCCCCAACATGCTGCTGAAATATAGGTAATGCATTATTGTTCAGGATTTCTAGATAGATCTCAGCATTCATGGTTTTGTCCCAAACAAGCAATGGTCCCAGACCAAACCATGAAAATTAATCCCAGACTGTTCTGCTGCCTCTACCAAACTTCACTGTACAATCCCAGCTATGAATTATGACTCCGCCATACTTCATTGTCCAGATGTCACAGTCTGGCAGGTGGCTTTTGCTGGGCATCTGCCACACCTAGGCACAAACATCACACATGGTGGTAGATTATGTACGTTGGTTCATCACTCCAAAGCACAGCCTTCCATTGGTCTATGGTTCAAGAACAGCAGGCTTTACACCAAACTAGATGGTGTCTGGCATTACTGGGGAAGATTAGTGACTTGTAGACAGCTGCACAACTGTGGTAACCCATATCATGCAGTATTGTGCCCATGTACCTGTGCTGACATGTTCCAATTGTTTCACTGAGGGTCTGTGTGTGTGTGCTGTAAGAATATTGACCTTCATTCTGAGTGGATGATTCTTTGGAGGGCTGTCCTATTTTTTCCATCAGCTTTGGTGGTTTTTCTGGGTTGTTTTATGATAGTTTCATACCAGTCTGCTTCAACTTGCATATCATATCCCCAAATGTCAACCTAGGGAAATTTAATGCCATTTGAAATGTCACATACAGACCATTTATTTATGTGGCATAGCTGGAAGTCTGTTAACAACGTTGTTTTTGGTATCTTACATTCACAATTGTATTACTGTCTCCTTGAAGGTGTATAAGCATATTTATGGTTGTGTCTGACACATTGTGCTTGCATTAGTATTAGTAATGGCCACATGGTGCAAGGAAGCCTATGACTTATGCTGCACCAGCCAAAAAAATAATAATAACAAAATAAAATAACAAAAAATACATAAAATAAAATAATAAGAATAAAAACAAATTAATAATAATAAGAAGAAAATCTAAAAAATAATAAAAATTAATAAGAGAAAAAAGGAAATGGACAACCTATACATTTCCCTCCTCCCTTAGGTAATTATCCACTGACCTTTGAATTTCCCCAGACTGTCAACCTCTACCACCCATGTAGGTAACTTATTCCAGTAATTTATAACTCCCTGGCTAAAATAAAACTTCCTGCAATTCAGTCTAAACAACTCTTCCCTGTAACTTGAAATTATGACCCCTAGTTCTAGAATCATTTATAACTGTGAAAATATCGTCCTTATTCATTTTGCTTATGCCTCTCAGAGCCTTAAACAGCTCAATCAAGTCTCCTCTAAAGTGCCTGGTTTCCAAGCTGCAACCCACATATTCAAAGTCTTTCCTCTTGTGGACGCCCTTTTGCCGATCTCACCAGGCGAGTTACCCGTCTTTAGACCCTTTCAAGAAGAACAATGTCTTTCTTTAGGTGCAATCTCCATACTTGAATACAGTATTTCAAGTGTGGTCGAACAATAGCCTTATATAATGGGATTATGAAGTCCTTATATCTACTAGCGATTGTTCGATAAATCATCGATTGGACACAATGGGCCCCTCCTTGCAACCAGTCTACAATGCTTGGAGAACTTCATATCTGACTGTATCATAACACCCAAATCCCTTTCCTCCACTACCAGCTTTAGTTCAACTCCACTAAGTGTATAAGTTATTTTGGGATTACTGTTCCCCAGGTGCAATACCTGCAATTCACTTTGCTGGATTAAAGCATAGCTGCCATTTTTCTGACCATTTCTGAAGTCTGTCTAGGTCATTCTGAAGAAGCTCTGCTTGGCGGCAATCATTAACTACTCTACCAGTCTTTACATCATCTGAAAATCTAGACATAACACCCTCTATCCCTTCATCGATGTCATTTATGAAAATCAAAAAGAACAATGGTCCTAATACTGATCCTTGGGAAACCCCACTTCTTATATCAACCCAATCTGAGGAATAACCATTTATCACAACCCCTCTGCCTCCTGCCCTGAAGCCACCCTGCTATCCATTTAAGGATTTTCCCTGTGATTCCAACCTTTTCCAGCTTATAAAGTAACCGCTCATGTGGGACTGAGTCAAATGCTTTGCTGAAATCCAAATAAACGTCGAAATTATTCCCTAAATCCAGATCACTCGTGAGTGACCCTGTCAAAATAGCTAACCAGATTAGTTAAACATGATTTTCCCTTTACAACCATGCTGAGTATCCATCTTAATTCCATTTCTATCTGAGTGATCCTTAATTCCATCCTTGATCATAGTCTCCATGATTTTCCCTACTACTGAAGTTAGACTAACCGGCCGATAATTTCCCACTTCACTCTTAGAACCGCCCTTATGTTTTGTAGATACATTGGCACTTTTCCAATCCAATGGAATCACTCCCAAGTCCAGTGATGCTCTCATAATTAGCCTCAATGGTTCAATGCACTCATTTGCTGCCTCCCTTAAGATTATAAAGATTATAAGGAAAATGCTATCAACCCCAGGAGCCTTACTGGCCTGTAGGCTCAAAAGTTTTTTCATTAAATAAACATGTGGAATTTCAACATCATTAATTACATTTTTTTCAACTTCACTCCAGAATTTCTTATTGACATGAAGGGATTTTCTTTTGTAAATATCGATGCAAAGTAGCGGTTGAGTTCATCTGGGGTATCTAATACTATCCCACGTCCATTACATAAGGGTCATTCTGAGTGGATTTCCAATCTGGTTTGTCCTTCTCTTCTTTGAATTTATAGATATGAAGAATTCCTTATCCCCCCCCCCCCCCTCTTTGCCAGTGATTTTTCCTAATTTGCCAGCCTAACCTTTTCAGTGGCATTATTACAGATCAATTTGTAGCTGTTATAGGCTTCAGTACTTTTTATTTCTCGGTAACTTTTCCATGCCATCTTTTTCTGCTCAAATAATTTGGCAACTTCATTATTCATCCAACTTAGAATCCTCCTCATGGAGTATTTTTTAATGGTATATAAGCATTCAAGGCGTCTGTGATTAATGTTTGAAAGGTATACCATAATTCCATTGTATTCACTCTCTATAAGATATCTAACCAGTTAATAGAGGCCATGTAGCACCTTAAGGCATCATAATTTCCTTTCCTGAAATTATAACCCCTTCTACCTACAACTGCAACTACCTTTAACTACTGCTACCTCTCTCTCTCTCTCTTCATCATCCACCAAAGAACTTTGTGATCACTTTCTGCTACTGGTTCCTGTATTGTCAGCCCTATTATGTCATCTGGTTCATGGGTGATGATGATGAGGTCTAGAGTGTTCTTTTCCCTAGTACTTTCCCCTAACATGTTGATACAAATAACAATCATCTAGTTGATGTAAAAATTTTTTTCCCCATGTGGAGTTTCCTTCCCATTTGCTTCAATCAATTAGAGGCAAATTAAAATCACCCATAATAAGACATTCACGCTTACTTGTCCATTCCATTTGCATTTAGAGGCTCTCATCATAATCTTTACAATCACCTGGCCCGTAGATTACTTCCACTCTCATTATACCTTTGCTTCCAACTATTTCGCATCATACAGATTCTGTACTAGCATGCGAAACGTCTGAATCTGGGAAAACCTTTGTTGCGCTCAGGCTACTTTTGATAAGAAGCATGACCCCACTGCCCCTTCTATCTTCCCTGTCCTTCCTATATACATTATACATACCGTACTGAAACTCATTATCCCTTATTTCCAGGTGGTATCACGTTTCTGTAAGCCCTATTATTTCTGTGTTACTTGTCCTAACCAGCAGTTTGAATTCTCTCATTTTATTGATGACACTTCTGACATTACTGTATAAATAATTAAGGCTTAGTGTTCTTGTATAGTTAACTACCTTGACACACACCCCTTAAAGTTATTTAAGCTCACTTCTCTGGCATTTGCTACCTGCTCATTTGAAATGCTTTTGCCCTCAGAACATCTTTCTACTATGTTTTGTTGCGGTAACAAACAAATACTCTTGAGGTATCTGAGCAATACTATCAGATAAACACGTATCTATATTACCCTTTTCCCCCCAAACTAGCAGTTTCTCTGAACCTTTAAGGTATCCTCAATAATACTGGCAAAAACCACCTTTGTTTAAATGTATCCCATCTCTACAAAACAGATTCTTTCTACCTACAACTGCAAGCCAAGCTGATAGAAATTTCCAATCAAAAGCCTTGCAGAGTCCTTCAAGTCTTGAGTTAATCCACAAGTCTTTCAGCATATAATCCTTCCTATCATGCCTGGGCAGAACTGCAGACACATAGACATTGTGTCCTAACTCGCAACATTTCTTCAGCATGGTCCTATATTTCTCTATCAAATTGTCAAATCGTGTATGTTAATGTCATTAGTTCCCACATGAATAATAATATTCTCTTTTCCCCCCTTAAAATCTGACAGTCTGTTGGTGACATCATTAATAGTTGCTCTCGGCAGACATACCCTGGTTCTAGTCCACATATCCTTATTACAAAAAATATTTCCCGTTTCCCTGACAATGGAGTCTCCTAATAGAACTAAGTCCTTTTGAACCAGAGTAGTTTGCACTTGGTTATTCTGTTGTGGGGCCCGAATCAGGAGTGCATCACTTGGTAGGTTGCTAGAGCCTTGAGTCCCCAATGAGCTCTGTGTTACATTATTCTAGAGGGAAAGTACCCATTTTTTCAGATTGTCTAGTAATGCACCAAATTGTAACTTAAGGTTGGTGCACTCCTTACAATGGTGACAAAGAAAAGAATCTCCAAGTGAGCTAGAATTGTCCACTAGGTCAACCTTGGAATACATGCGACAGATTCTGCAAAGGATAAAATCACGACTCACCCGGAAATTGCCATTGGCTATATCCGTATGAATCATGGTACTCTCTGACAAAGTGTTCAAGGTGGATCTTGTAATAACCATTATGAAATTTACTAATTATTAATAAAACAAACTTTCAAAAAATTATATTTATAATATAAAAAAATAAATCAAACTATTATGGAGTAAAAAACTTATTAAAATAAACTTTACAATATACTAAAAAACCTTTGAAATCCTTCTCTACTTCACTAATCCTGCTTTAATCACCTCTTATCTATGCTTCTTTAATGTTGTTATGAAGAGCTGTAATAGGCACGTCTGCTTGCCACGAAATGCTAACAGTAGATCATTGCCACATCCTTGGATAGGATCTGGCAACAGAGGGCTGTCTGATATTACAGCAGAGGGCTGTCTGATATTAGTGGTGGGGCAGTATATATTAGTATTGGTGATGTAAGGAAATAAAGCTTAAGACAGCACCAGTCAAAAAAAAAAAAAAAAAAAAACCCTCCATTTTCTCACTGCCAAACAGGTCTGGAAGCTTAATTTTAGGAAGGATGCAGATCTGTTGGAATGAGTGCATTGAAGAAGATAAGTCCGCATGCGGCCACATGCAGTGGCGGTGCAAGAATTAGCTCATGTTAAGTCCTTCAGTTTTTATGTTTAAGTAGGAGTAACCCAACAACATGTTATACTCTTGGATTGCCAGAAGGGAGCCCTTTCCAATGGTGATGTCCGTTTTCATTTCGATCTTTCAGGTAAAGCACCTATTTACATTTTTAGTGTCGCATATTGCCTGCTTTTGGATCATTTCATATAGCTCTTGAACCACCACTGTTAAGACCCACTGTTAAGATAATTCTCATACAAGGCCAAGGATAGCCCAGGGCAATAGAAAGAGCTTCTGTAAATAACGCAATAATCAGCATCTGTTGCTGTTTACAGCCCACCTCCAACAGAGTTAACTAAGGGTGAGCATTATGTTTCCTTCTCCCTCATCGTGACAATGGTTGAAGCTAGCAGAGTGCCCATTTAAAAAATATGTAGCATATGTCTAAAAGCTGAGATTCTTACAATTAAATGTATTATTTGTGACCAGTTTTCTGGAGCTGCTGCACCTCCTTGAATATTAAAAAGCTTAGCAAAGCAATGAAAAAAAAATTTTATTTGCCTTTCGTGTGCAAAACAACAAGACAGCTTGAAAGAATCAACTGTTCTGATAAAAGCGGTTGAAGACATTCAAACTACAGAGCAAATTTTGTCTGAAGTAACAGAAACTCCCCTCTCTTGGAGGGAAGTTTCCGTTACTTCAGACCTTGGAGGGAAGTTTCCGCTACTTCAGACCAAAACAAACTCCTACATACTCGAAGACTCAATTCAAGACTTTCTTGGTTGTGATGCTTGCCCAGAAAATTGCAGACATGGAATACTGACGTCTCCCACAAGGCAGCAAGCTGAAACATCACCGCTAGTTACAGTTGCTAAAAATAAGCTTACAAAGATGCTCAGTGAGTTCATTGAACCTATCTTACAGCAGTAAGATAGGTTCAATGTGCTGAGATCTCTGCAAATTTCACTGACCAATTACTTCCCATCTATAAACTCATATTCGCCCTGCAAGAAGAAAACAACCTGCTTAAAGAGCAAAATCTCAAAATCCTACACAGTGTAAAGCAACTGGTGGAGAAGATGGATAGCCTGGGAAATCATACCCACATGAAGAATAAGGGCTACAGGCCCCCTCCTTCCCCTCAGTCATCCAGTGATCAACCAGGTGTGAAGATTAGCAAAGCAGTTGATTTCTTTCTACATCATGAGGTCAACTACACTCCCGCCACTCATAACAAAGCCAGTTGTCAGTCCAGCGGTTTGGCAAGTGCAAATGCCATTCTGAATACACAGGAAGATGGAGCAGACAACTGTCAGAGCTCTGCTGCCTTAGCGGCTCCATCCCTCTCATATCCGGAGATTCCTCATATTCCATCATCTTATCCTTCTCAACCTGCTTTTATTTCAATCACTGCTGAGCAAATCATCAGTGAAAACTTAAGAGAGAAAAACAAGATAGCAGAAGTATCCTACAGACTGCAGGATCCCAGTTCCAATAGTATTTCGCATTTGCCTTTGCCAGAAACAAGTGGCAACACCTCGAATGGGATCCACACTATTGGTAATAATGTCTGGCAGTGTACAGCACCTTGCTTTTCTAATTGCAAGGGTCGCGGTACTGACGCTCGTAGCACATCCAACCGAGATTTGAACAGGCTGGCCAAATATAATATTACAGCCGGGAGAAGATCTTTATCTCCCAGTAACATCAAAGATGTGTGTAAAACTCAGTTTGGATTAACAGTAGAAGTTAAACAATTAAAAATAAGGCATCCTTCTTACACCTCATTTGTTGTCACATGTCCAATGGAACAGTCCTCGTTGCTACTGAATTTTCAGGATTGGCCAGCAGGGTCACTGGTCAAACCATACAGGGATAGATGGATGATAAAATCAAGATCAAATAGCCTTTCTTAAATGTCACAGTAGCAACCAAATCCTTGGCAGCGTGCGGTGTTTTTTCCAGAACATTCAAAGCATTTCCAACAAGCTTCCTGTGCTACAAACCTGCATGATGATGGCTGACTTTGACTACGTTTGCCTTGTTGAAACATTGTTACGCAATAACAGACAACTAAACATTCTCGTTAATCTGCTTCAATACAAATGTGTTGGCACTGGAAGAACTGAAAAATGGGGTGAAGGAACCATGATCCTGTATAAAGATGAATATCAGTCTACAAAGGAACACCTCTCCAAATCAAATAATTTTGAAGCCACCTGTGATCCTGTTAGGAGACGTTAAAATGCCGATTCCAAAAAATACTGACACAAAAAGAAATCTTGACTCTATTCTTGCACAACTAAATCTGAAACAGCTGGTTACTCCAGCAACTAGAGGGAATCAACGGTTAGATGTTGTCTATTACAATACACTTAGCATTAGATTAGCAGACAACTTGTTTCGCTTTAAGTCAGACTACAATCCCATAGCTGTAGAGACCACACTCAATGTTGCTGGAACCAATCAGAGGAATGGCGGAAATTTTAATGGCATGCACAGAACAACCTTTTCTTTAAAATATATCAAGCCCAACATCATCCTCAAAGAACTTCCCGAATACATATGGCAAGAACTAAACACGAAGCCGGCAGAGGAAGCTCTCCAGCTACTGGCCCTAAAGCTCACAAAAATTGCCTGTGAAGGAGCATTGAGGGTCATAAGAATAACCAGGAAATCCAAAAGCTGGTTTAATACACAAATAAAATGTCTTTTGTAAAAAGCAAAGACTTTACAGGAAGTGGCTGAAGACAGGACATCCTAATGACTACATTTTGTACAAAAAAGAGAATGCTCACTTTATAAAGCTGAAAAGACAAGCACATTACACAGCTGTATTATCAAAGCTCAAACAGGAAAAAGGATCGTTGGTGATAACAGAAAAAAAGGGTCTCGTGACTGCCGAGGTCATTACCGAATGGTCTAAGAAGACATTTGAACAACCTCCCACACTCAACCAATTAGCAACCAAAGAAAACAGGAAGAGAATAACTGACCTCCTTCACCGAATTGCAGAAAAAGAAGAATCGTTTCAAACTTACTAAGAACACCTCTAACAATCATCACAATCACCAAAGAAAACCTCATGAAAGCCATAAATGAACTTCCTAATAAAGCAGCTGTTGGTCCTAATAACTTCTCTCTTTTTGTGGCAAAAATCAGCAGCCCTTACATTATTGAGGTGTTGTATCATATTTTAAATGAAATCATTTAAAAAGGTACTCTTCCCTGTATATGGAACAGCTACATAGTCAGGCCCATTCCCAAAATAAGGAAACTAAAAAATGCCAAAGACTATAGGCCCATAGCCATAAGTTGTACCATCTTGAAAATTTTTGAGAAGACCCTTCTCTCAGCTCTCACCCAACACTGCTTCGGGCATCGTCCTCCCATTTTGCAGGGAGTGCCACAGGGAGGCTTTCTCTCCTCACTGTTATTTGCTGCAATTCTGGAACCATTTTTTGTATCCCATAAAGACAACTTTATTACATATGCTGATGACCTGAAATCCTTCTTCAAATCTAAAGATCTACAACAAGTTAAGCAAACAAATCAACAAGCCAATAACACAATAAATGAACTGGAACATTACCTCGATTGTATTGGACTACGTTTAAACCCAATCAAATCTGCCCAGATGACAATTACAAAGAAAAAGAGCAGGAACAATATCTCTATGCTGGTAAGCGGATGCAAAGTTCCAGAGGTTAAATCGCACATAGACCTTGGCCTAAAATGGGATGAGGGACTAACATTCTCCGAGCACTTTGATTACATCAAAGCAAAAACATATGCAGCACACTGGGCTGCCAAATAGGAGTTAATTGGCATTAGAAACCCAGATCTTGTTAAAAAGTATATCTTGAAATGTATACTTCCCATCCCACTGTATGCTTCACAGATTTGGTCCTCTGCCCCACCGAGCAACCTGAAAGCTTTCCTAAGTATTGAATACTGGCTCTTGAGATGGCTGAACAGATTCTCGAATCACCCATTCTGTCTCTAGAGCCATCCTACTTTCCAATCTCAACATTCCTCTCTGGAAACAGACAATTAACACAAGAAACATTTTCACATTAGCCCAACTGCTAACAGAAAGATTAGACACTTCCAGTATTGACGGCTTGTTTCACTCTCGTTGAGAAGCCACCAGGATTGCTGAAACAAGGCATCCTCTTCAAAGCAACTTAAAAAATATAGACAGCCTAAGTCACTTTTTTCCAGCAAACACAATAGAACTCTTCAATCAACTAAGAATTTAACCAGAAAAGCTCTGTAATGAAAAGCCTACAGATTGCAAGTCTTTGCTGAATCCTATCATCTCATACAACTGTAGTGCACAGCCACTCGGCTCAAAAACTTCATTTAATTTTGATCCCTTTTAACTATATATTCTTGGTATTCTAGGTGCCAATCTAAGATGTCAAAAGATTTAAATATTCTGTCAAAGATGTCAAAATTTTAAATATTCTATTATAAAATCATAATTACTCATGTATTCCAAAATTCTGTATTCAACCTTTCAGGGTGAACGTCCCATGGACTTTGTAACCTTTTGCTCATGGGTCCGCTTCACACCTTAGAATGTAACTCTCACCCTTCTAGCCAATGGCTGTCCCGGGGGGGGGGGGGATGTCTCTTCAACAGAGAAATAAATTGATAATAATAATAATAATAACAAGGTTAACCACAGATACAAAAGGGTACTCTTACAATTTCAGTTCTACAAATTGTAGTACTTGGAAACTAGGAACCTACAAAAAGACTTGGTTGAAGTTTTTAAGCTTTAAATGGATTGAATAAACTAATTGCTGATGTAATTCTTACTCTTTTTCAAACAATACACATATGAGACTTAAATTTAAATTGAAACAAGTGGTTGCAGAATAGATATTTGAAAATTTGCTATCAGTTAGAGTAATTAATTATAGAAACAAACTTCCATCTGGTATAAGTAGATGGTTTGAATAAATTTAAGGAAGCATTTGACATCATTATAAGGGATGGACAGATGAGGTGGCTAATTTTTTTTAAAGATTGGCTGATTCTGTATAAGCTTACCCATTTGCACCATTGCCACTACAAATACGAATCAAAATGTATGATGTAAAAATCATTTTTTCCATCCAGCTCTCTTTTTGACTATTTCATATTAGCTAGTCAGATTGGTCAGACATGATTTTCTCTTGATAAATATGTGCTATGAGTGCTGTTTGACAGGAATCCTGTCAAGCTGATCCTTCATTAATCTTAGTATTGGCAATGTGATGCAAGGAAGCAAAGCTTATATAGCCAAAAAAAAAACTCACTTCATTTTCCATTGGTTTGTCTAAACCTTTAAATTTATTCAAACTACCCACTTTCACAACACCAGATGGAAGTTTATTCCAGAAAACAATTACTCTTTGGCTGATTGCCTATTTCCATATATCCATTCTACAACCATCCTTTTTCAATTTAAATTTGTCTCCTTGTGTGCTTGTCATCTGAGAAAGAGCAAAGATGACATCAGCATTGGGTCTACTCAATTTAAAGCTTTAGACACTGGTTGAGTATTGTACTGAGATACCTAGTTTCCAGATTGCAGTTCATAGAAACCCAGTCTTTTTTTTTTAAACATATCCTCTTGTGTTCCTGAGTAATCTTGTTTCTCTTCTTGGCACCCTTTCCAAAGGATATATCTTTTCCAAAATAAGGTTTTCAAACTTGTATTCAGTATTCCAGATGTGGCCTAATTTCATTATACAATGGTATAATTACCTCTTTTCACCTATTGGCAATTCATCCTTAAAATCTGACTCCATTACTTTCCCTGTCACAGGAGTCAAACTTACAGGTCTGTAATTACGTACTTTGTCCTTTGATGCTTCTTTGTGTAGAGGACAGTTATATGCAAGTAGCGTCCTCTACACCAGTGGTCTCCAAACTTTTTTGATTGTGCACTCCTATGTTATTAAAAATAAATAGCATGCACATATATATAGAATCACATATACAGAACCATCGATAGAATTCAAAAATACACAAAAATATTAAATTGAAATAAAAGTAGATAAATATTTTAAAAAGAAAAATATATTTTTAGTGCAAGCAGTGTGATTGAATATTTTTCATTATTTTTTTAATATAATACCTTAGTTGGACATTTTGTGTTACAATGATTTAAAGGTCTAGTTCCAAGTTCTGTTTATTTTGATACTTTATTTTAATGGCTGTCATAGCTGAAAATGTCACCTCACACAGGTAGGTAGATCCAAATGGAAGGAATGCATCATTCGCTGCACTTAGCGAGTCATGGTACTCATTTTTCAATCCGATCCACCAGTTGTGTAAAGATTTTTGTTGAAATTCAGCTTGTAATTTCCATCTTCCATTTGTTGAATTTTTTCAAGGAATAGATTCAAAATCCATTGATATTCTTCATTTGAAAGCTTTCCGAACAGGTCAGAAAATTCTGTTTCCAATTTTTATAAGTGTGCAAGTACAATAGTTTTTAATGGTGACACACTAATATTGTTTTTGGCAACAAAATCACATAATGATGGAAACATTTCCAAACATTCTTTTTCAAAATGCTCTCTCCACAGCAGTAGTCAAATTTAAAGGCGTGTTACAAATTTTTCTCTTAGAAAAATTCATAACTCAATTTTAAGTTCAACAACTTTTTTAAGTACTTTGCCATGAGATAACCAGTGAACCTCTGTGTGGTACAAAAGATTTTCGTGGTTACTCTCCATCTCATTACAAAGTATTGTAAAGATTCTACTATTTAAAGGTCTTATTTTTATAAGATTAACCATATTGATCACATCTTGGAGCACTTATGTACTTCTGGCTCCAACTTCTTTGCTGCAATAGCTTGCCTATGGATGGTGCAGTGAATGAATTTCATGTGTGATGCATTCTTCATCTATTTCATTATCAAAACAGAATCAAGCAAATACCAAAAGCTGAGACATGGTAGAAACATCTGTACTTTCATCCAACTTTATAGTAAATTTTCCACACAGTGTAATATGTTCTATTACTTGTTTCTTCACATCTTCAGCAGTGCTTTCTATATGTCTTCCAGTGGTGTTTGCTGGCAGAAGAATGGATTTTAGTTTATCAGCATATTGTTTTCCATGTATTATTTCAACCATTTTACTGTGGTAGGAAGAACGACTGTTTCCCTTCCCAAATGGCATGTGGCTTTTTGTCTTTTGCTATTAAAAAAGAAACCCAAGGAGAAGCTTCTAAACATTTATCATTAAGTTTGGTGAAATTTTGTAAAGTACCGGATTGAGCATTGCATAACTTTTAATTTTGAGTGAAAAATTTGTACAGGTTTTTACACCTGCCTAGTTGTTGTTTGGTTTTTAGGAGCATTAGCTACTAAGGCCATATTGCTCCAGGGATATGTGGTGGTCATTCCCTGACCTTTCCACATCCTCCGTATTTGGTGGTCACAGGCTTGAACCCCGGTCTAATCAAGAAGCGTGTGCTACGCACTGCTGCTCTTGCCCACCTGGCTACGGAGGCGCTTGTAATGTGGTTGACAAAGAGCACTTAGTAGGGGAAATGTCAGTGTTGTTATTTTCTTGTTGGTGGTTTGTGTTAGCAGTATTATCTGTATTATCTTCAATTCGAGGTTTCTTTAAAGGGATTATTTTAAGTCACTTGTCCAATTTTTGAGGGTGTCTAGTGAGAATTAGATATAATTTGTGAATTAACTGCGAATACAAGATTTTTGCATACTTTCTTATGTACTTTTAAAACAAGTCTGATGATCTAAAAGAAAAATTAGAAATGATTAATTTATTTATATTTTATTTTTTTGAATTTATTTTTAAAAATATAAAATCCGATAATTAAAATACATCAATTGATCACAGATTGCCTCACGCAAACCAGTGGATCACTCGTGCATGCCCCCACTTTAGAGACCACTCTATTAAAATCATCTTCAGTCTATCAGGAATATCCCCTGAAATGAAGGATGCTCTTATAATTATGGCTAATGGTTTTCTTACCTCTTTTGTTCCTTCTTTTAATAAAATTAGATAGTTTCCATCAGATCAGGTGCCTTATTTACTTTTAACTTCAGAAATTTCTTTTTCAGTTATCATAAGATCCTTTAACTCCCATTTAGAACATAACTCCCAGTTATACTTCTGGAATCTCCTTTCCTAAATTCTTTTTAATGTGTGAATGTGCACACGTACAAATTCACATAATCTGATTTCTAGTCATAATTTGTTATGTTACTTTTCTATTTGTGTTAATTATGCACTGTCCAGTCAAAACATTACGACTACAAGGGTGATCATAATGTTTTAGCATTAGCAAATTATGCAAGAAAGCAAGCTTATATAGCATCAGCTAAAAAAAAAAGGGAAAAAAAACACACCCCCCATTTCATCTTTTCATTCCCTCCAATATTTTGTGTAGTTCTTCCTTGAATTTATTTAGGCTATCAACTTTCACAACAACAGATGGAAGTTTCTTTCAACAATCAACCACCCATTGGCTAAAACAAAACTTCTACTGATCTATTCTGCAACCATCCTTCCTCAGTTTGAATTTGTGCCAAGCAAGAGGAAGAATCCCACCAGCATTGAACTTGCTCAATCCATTCAAAGCCTTAAACACCTCAATCACTTCACCTCACAGGTGCCTAGTCTCAGGACACTGCAATTTGCAGAACTGAAGCTCTTTCTTGGTTTGCTGTTCCACTCACCAATCTCGTTGCCCTTCTCTGTATTCATTCCAGCAGCCCACATCCTTCCTGAAATGAGGCCTCCAGACCTGTATGCAGTACTCAAGGTGTGGCCTGACCATTGCCTTATACAATAGGATAATTGCCTCCTTATTCGTGCAAGCAAAATTGCTGTTGTTGTTTTGTTGTTTAATTGCAAAAGGGCTGCTAAGGCCATATTGTGCCTAAAATTGCTGTATATTATTGACAAAACCCCATGATCTTTCCTGGCAACCTGTCTGCATTATTCAGAGAACTTTATATCTGACTGCACAATTACCCTCATGTCTGTCTCATTTTCCACTCCCTGAGTTTAGTGCCACACTGTTGGTATGTTGCTCTGGGAGTGACTGCTACTACCTATATGTAGTACTTTGCATTTGGCACCTCCGTAGCCAGGTGGGAAGGAGCAGCAATGCGTAGCACAAGCTTCTTGATTAGACCAGTCGAGCCCGTCACCACCAAATACGGAGGATGAGGAAAGGTCAGGGAATGACCACCGCATTTCCCGGAGCAATATGGCCTTAGTTGCTAATGCTCCTAAAAACAACAACAACAACTTTGCATTTATAAATGTTAAACTTCAGTTGCCTTATCTCAGCCCATCTATTCTTGTTGCCTGACTTTTCCTGTTGGTGATTTCTAATAGTTTTGACTAATGGTGGGAAAGAATGGCTGATTGTTAAAACAATCAGCCATTCCTCCCACCTGATGGTACATCATTCCAGTGTTGGCATTCGAGGTGAGCGGACGCGCTTCTTCAGGGCTCCTCAGTTAAGTGGATTACTGTTGGTTAGTGCTTTTAAATATTTGATTTATTTAGATCTTGTTGGATTATTTTGTTATAGGTTTTCCTGTAACAGATTGATTTTAATAATATTATAGATATAATTTTTTAAAGTTAACTTTCATTGATATTTATTTAATTTTATAATGGTAGTTACGAGTTCTGCCTTAAACACGTCACAGGGTATCATGACTCACACAGAAATAGCCGATGGCGATTTATGGGTGAGTCATGATTTAATCCGTTGTGGAACCTGTGGAATGTTTTCCAAGGTCGACCTGGTGACTAATCCTAGCTCACCTGGGGATTATTTTCTTTGTGATCGATGTAAGGAGTGCACCAATCTTAAATTACAATTTGGTGCACTGATACACGATCTGATGATTTGTTGGAAAAATACAGGACCATGCTGAGGAAATGCTGCGAGCTAGGCCACAATGTCTATGTGTCTGCAATTCTGCCCAGACACGATAGGAGGGATTATATGTTAAAAGCCTTGTGGATTAACTCAAGACTTGAAGGACTCTGCAAGGCTTTAGGGGGAAATTTCTATCAGCTTGGACCACACTTGTAGGTAGAAGGAATTTGTTTTGTAGAGACGGGATACACTTAAACAAAGGTGGTGCAAAGGTTTTTGCCAGTATTATTGAGGATACCTTAAAGGTTCAGGGGAACTGCTAGTTGGGCGGAATGTGGGTAATACTGACAGGTGTTTATCTGATAATATTGGTCAAAGTAACTCTTGCACATACCTCAAGCGTTATTATCTGTTACTCCAACTGGACGTATTATCTAGATGTTCTGGGGCAAGAAACATTTCACGTGAGCGGGTAGCTAATTCCAGGGAAGAGAGCCTAAAAAACTTCAAGGGTTGTGTTAGGGTTGTTAAATATACAAGAACTGTAAGTCTTAATAGTTTATACAGTAATGTTAGAAGTTATTCAATAAATGGAGCGAATTCGAACTGGTGGTTAAAACAAGTAACGCGGACATAATAGGTCTTACAGAGACGTGGTGCCACCTGGAAATTAGGGATGATGAGTTTCAGTACGGCTTGTATAATGTATTTAGGAAGGATAGGGTAGATAGAAGGGGTGGTGGAGTAATGCTTCTTAACAGAAGCAGCCTGAGTGCAACAGTAGCCCAGATTCAGACATTTCACATGCTAGTATAGAATCTGTATGGTGTGAGATAGTTGGAAACAAAGGTATAATGTGAGTAGGAGTAATCTACAGACCAGGTGATTGTAAAGATTATGACAAAAGCTTCTATATTCAAATGGAAAGGGCATGTAAGCGACAATGTCTTATTATTAGCATTAGCATTAGTAGAGGCATTTGATGCAAGAAAGCAAGCTTATGCAGCATCAGCCAAAAAAAAAAAAAAAAAACCCACTTCCACTTCACCCCTCTGTTCATTCAAAATACCTGTCCAGCTGAGCCTTAAACTTATTTAGGCTATCAACCTCCACTACAAGGGATGGAAGTCTGTTCCACCAACCAACCGCCCGCTGGCTAAAGGCAAATTTCCGCACGTCTATCCTACATCTGTCTTGCCTCAATTTGAATTTATGCCCTCTCAGGTGATTTTTCTGAGCTAGAGGAAGAATCCCATCAGCATTGAGCATGCTCAAACCATTCAAGGCTTTATACACCTCTATCAGATCACCTCGCTGGTGCCTAGTCTCCAGACACTGTAATTTGCAAAACTTAAGCCTTTCTTCGTAAGAGCACCCCTTTGTTCCATTCACTAATCTTGTTGCCCTTCTCTGTACTCGTTCCAGCAGCTCTACATCCTTCTTGAAATGAGGCCTCCAAACCTGTATACAGTACTCTAGGTGTGGCCTGACCATTGCCTTATACAAGGGAATAATCACTTCCTTATCCCTGCTGGAAATATTCCTGTATATCATTGTCAATACTCCATGAGCTACTCTTGCAGCCCATCTGCACTGCTCAGAGAACTTCATATCTGCCTGCACAACCACCCCCAAGTCCCTTTCATTCTCTACCACTGTCAGTGTAGTACCACAGAGTTGATACGTTGCTCTGGGGTTGCTGTTTCCCATGTGTAGTACTTTACATTTGTCAATGTTAAACTTCATTTGCCACCTCTCAGCCGATCTGCTCAACCTTTCCAGATCCTGTTGCAGTAGCATAGTGTCAGTATTGTCCTTGACAACCCTGCCAACCTTCGTATCGTCTGCAAACTTGGACATTAAGCTTGATATACCATCATCAATATCATTTATAAATACAGAAAACAATAATGGACCCATCACTGAGACCTGAGGGACTCCACTAATAACATTAGTCCACGATGTGCAGTGTCCATTGATTACCACCCTCTGTCTTCTCTCTCTCAATCACCCCTTTATCCATAGCAGCAATTTGCCTCCAATGTCACACTGCTCCAATTTGTGTAGCAGTCTTCCATGTGCAACAGTATCAAAAGCCTTTCTAAGATCCAAGTATATAATATCAAATCTATTCCCTGCATCCAGTTCTTTTGTGACTGCATCATAGTATCCAATCAAATTGGTCAGGCAAGACTTCCCCTTAACAAAACCATGCTGTGTCCGAGCTATAACTGAAGTCTTGTCTAGATGATCCTGCAGTGCTTCTTTAACCAGTGCCTCCATTAATTTTCCTGGAACAGAAGTTAAGCTCACAGGTCTATAATTACTTGTGTCAGCCTTTGATCCTCCTTTGTGAATTGGGGTCACATTTGCACATTTCCAGTCTATGGGTACCTCCCCTGAGTCTAAGGAAGCCCTCATAATTATGGCTAAGGGTTTGCTTACTTCCTTTGCTGCCTCCTTTAATATAACTGGATAGATCCCATCCACCCCGGGTGCCTTTCTTGTGTTTATCTTCAACAGTTTCTCCTCCACTTTACTCCCAGTTATTTCAAGATTCTGTAGCTTACTGCTAGAGTTGAATACACCTCTGGCATTCCCCTTGCTGAATAACTCCTCATGTGTGAATGTCGATGCAAAATATTCATTTAGTTTGTTAGCTACCTGAGCAGGATCATCAACAGTTGACCCATCAATATCAAGTGGACCAATCTGATTCATCCCCTTCCTTCTAGAGTTTACATAAGTAAAGAACTCTTTGCTGTTTTTCTTTGCATCCCTTGCCAAGGATTTCTCGTAATCGGCCTTCGCCTGCCTAACCTCCTTTGTAACTTGGTTGCATATCAACTTGTATCTATCATAGGCTTCTGTGTCATGTGTTAATTTGTAAGTATCCCATGCATTTTTCTTCTCTGCCATATGCCTCAGTAGTTCATCTGACATCCATTTTGGCCTAAACCTTGAACAATATTTCTTAGTTGGTATGTAAAGCCTAGTAGCTTCCAAGATAAGTTCTTTGAATGCTTCCCATTTTGAATTTGCTGTTGGTAACATCATCAGTTGGTCCCACTGTATAGAATTTAAATACTGTCTCAGTCCATCGTAGTCGCCTTTACGGAAGCAATAAACCTTCCCTTTACCCCTAATGGTAGTTACCTCTTTGAGTAAATCCCACTTCAGCATACTGTGATCACTGCCGCCTAGTGGTTCATTTATCTGCAGATTCTTAATGCATGAAGAATCACTGCTGATAATCAAATCAAGAGTATTACTCCCTCTAGTTGCCTCCCGAACATGCTGATGTAGAAAACAATCATCCAATAAATCCACAAAAGCCCTGCTAGTGTGTGAGTGACCAGCCCCCGGAATTCTAGTCAATATCTGGGAAATTAAAATCTCCCATTATAAGACTCTCTGATTTACTGGCCCACTCTATTTCCCTGTACAGTTTCTTATTATACTCATCAGAGTCATTAGGCCTATAGCACACTCCTACTCTCAATTTTGATCTCCCAATGCTTATGTCACACCAAACTGACTCAACACTGCACTGTCCAGCGATGTCGACTGGCTTCACTTCCTTGGTTTTTATGTGTTTCTTAACTAATAGCATAACCCCTCCCCCCTTCCTATCCTGTCTATCCTTTCTGAAGACGTTGTACTCCCCAAATTGCAGTTCTTCATCCCTTATATCTGTGTGACACCACGTCTCTGATATCCCAACAATATCTGCTTTTGATGTTTTGAGCAATACCTCAAATTCATCAAATTTATTTACTAAACTCCTAGCATTGGTGTACACGCAAGTATACCTGCACCTGTTTCTATTCTTACCTACCCTAACACAACCCATGTGTTTACTTGTACCGCAATGACTCCCAGCAGTCTCTGAAATATCATGCATCTTGTTTTTCAGGCTTCTGCTCATTCTTATAGAAGCAGTGCAAGAATCTCTTTCACCTCTGCCAGTGGCTACTGTCAATCTATTGGTCTTTGTCTCCCCCCAAGCTAGCAGTTTTCCGACCCACCTAACACTGCCTCGATAGCATCAGCAAATATTCTTGCACCCTTTCTATTTAAGTGTATCCCATCCCTGTAGAAGCAATCTCTCCTGTTAACAAGTACAGTCCATTATGGGTGATTTCAATTTGCCTCTAATTGATTGGAGAAAGTGGGAAGGAAACTCAACATGGGGAACAAAATTTTTAAATCAACTAGATGACTGTTATTTGTATCAACATGTCAGGGGAAAGTACTAGAGAAAAGAATATCCTAGACTTCATCATCACTCATGAATCAGATGACATAACAGGGCCGACAGTAGAGGAACCAGTAGCAGGAAGTGATCACGGAGTTCTACGGTGGATGATGACGAGAGAGGTAGCAGCAGTAAAAGGCAAAGGAATGGGTTTTAATTTCAGAAAAGGAAATTACGATGCCTTAAGGTACTACATGGCCTCTATTAACTGGGTAGATATCGCACAGAAAATGAATACATTTGAACTCTGGTATGCTTTTAAAACATTAATCACAGATGCCTTGAATGCATATATACCATTAAAAAAAATACTCCACGAGGAGGGTTCCAAGTTGGATGAATAGTGAAGTTGCCACATTACTTGAGCAGAAAAAGGTGACATGGAAAGGTTACAGAGCAATAAAAAGTACTGAAGCCTATAACAGCTACAAGGTGATCTGTAATAGAGCCACAGAAAAGGTTCGACAGGCAAAAGCAGTTTATGAGAAATCACTAGCAAACAGAGCAAAGAGGGGGGATAAGGAATTCTTCACATATATAAATGCCAAGAAGAGCAGGACAAACCAGATTGGACCTTTATGTAAGGGAAAGGCAATATTATTAAATACACCAGCTGCCGTTGCAGATGAACTCAACAGTTATTTTGCATCGATATTTACAAATGAAAAACCTTTTGTGGAAATGGGAAATTGTAGGAGCGAAGTTGAAAAATATGTAATTAATGATATTGAAATTTTGCAAGATTATTTAATGAAAAAACTTTCAAGCCTACAGGCCAGTAAGATTCCTAGAGTTGATGGAATATACCCCATAATCTTAAGGGAGGCGGC
This sequence comes from Mastigoproctus giganteus, assembly GCF_048544385.1. Classification (NCBI taxonomy): domain Eukaryota; kingdom Metazoa; phylum Arthropoda; class Arachnida; order Uropygi; family Thelyphonidae; genus Mastigoproctus; species Mastigoproctus giganteus. The sequence goes on along the minus strand of NC_143586.1, from coordinate 20,563,338 downwards.
AAGTGAGTGCATTGAACCATTGAGGCTAATTATGCGAGCATCACTCTGGGGAGATTCCCTTGGATTCGAAAAGTGCCAATGTATCTCCCATACATAATGGTGGTTCTAAAAGTGAAGTTGGAAATTATCGACCTGTCAGTCTGACTTCAGTGGTAGGGAAAATCATGGAAGCAATGATTAAGGGTGGAATTCAGGATCATTTGGATCGAATTGAAATTCTCAAGGATACTCAGCATGGTTTTGTAAAGGGAAAATCATGTTTAACAAATCTGGTTCACTGTTTCGAAAGGGTCACTCATGAGTGACCTGGATTTAGGGAATAATTTCGACATTGTTTATTTAGATTGCAGCAAAGCTTTTGACTCAGCCCCACATGAGCAGTTGCTTTATAAGCTGGAACAGGTTGGAATCACTAGGGAAAATCCTTAGATGGATAGCAGGATGGCTTCAGGGCAGGAGGCAGAGGGTTGTGATAAATGGCTATTCCTCAGATTGGGTTGATGTAAGAAGTGTGGTTCCCCAAGGATCAGTATTAGGACCACTGTTGTTTTTAATTTTCATCGATGAAGGGATAGAGGGTGTGATGTCTAAATTTGCAGATGATGTTAAAATTGGTAGAGTGGTTAATGATCACTCTCAAGCTGAGCTTCTTCAGAGAGACCTAGATAGACTTCAGGAATGGTCAGAAAAATGGCAGCTATGCTTTAATCCAACAAAGTGTAAGGTATTACACCTGGGAAACAGTAATCCCAAAATAATTTATTCACTTGGTGGAGTTCAACTAATCCCAGTATTGGAGGAAAGGGACTTGGGTGTTACGATACGGTCAGACATGAAATTCTCTGAGCATTTTAAACAGGTTGCAAGGAAGGCCCATGGTGTCCTATCGATTATCTATTGAACTTTTGCAAGTAGGGATAGGGACGTGATAATCCCATTATATAAGGCTTTTGTTAGACCACATTTGGAATACTGTGTTTAAGTTTGGAGACCGCACCTAAAGAAAGATATCAAGCTTCTTGAAAGGGTGCAAAGACGGGTCACTCGCCTGGTGAGATCGGCAAAAGGACGCCCTTATGAAGAAAGACTTCGAATATGTGGGTTGCAGAGTTTGGAAACTAGACACCTTAGAGGAGATTTGATTGAGGTGTTTAAGGCTCTGAGAGGCATCAGTAAAATGAATGAGGATGAAATTTTCAAGATTATAAATGATGCTAGAACTAGGGGACATAAATTCAAGTTACAGGGGGAAATGTTTAGATTGGACTGCAGGAAGTTTTATTTTAGCCAGTTAGTTATAAATTACTAGAATAAGTTGCCTACATGAGTGGTAGAGGCTGACAGTTAGGGGAAATTCAAAGGTCATCTGGATAGTACCTTCGGGTCAGGGAAGTGCATAGGATGATAGGTTTAATTTCCTTTTTTTTATTAATTATTATTTTTTTTTTTTATTTAGTTTTTTTATCATTGTTTTGTTCAGTTTTTTTTTTTTTTTTTTTTGGCTGGTGCAGCATAAGCCATAGGCTTTTTTGCACCATTCAGCCATTACTAATACTAATGTGTTGTGATGAGAATTGGTAAATGTGATACTGCAGGCAGGTTTGTGGCATATTGCCTGTACAAAGACGGAATTAAAAAGAAAAAAAAAAAAAAGATGATTGTCTGGTACTGGTTGATGAGAGCAGTATTATGAAAACTGCAAATCTTATGGACTGCTTGCAGATCACTGTAGTTAAGGTATTCCGAGGGTGGGTGGATGGTGGACAGAGTCAGGCCAATGGCAGGTGCCCTTGCCTCATTGATGGTTATTGTGACTGTCCCACCTTGTGTGAGCCAATGGATGGAAAATGATGGATTGGCTGACCATGGATGCTAACCAGGATATGACCAGTGGTGACTATGATCAAACAAACACAATACAAGACCACAATTCAACGAACCCTCCTCTGTGTGGGCTGCCATTGTAGACACCTAACCAAGGTACAAGGACCATGATTGCAGCTACCCATCTTCAGCAATGGCTAAAGTTTACATCTGAAAGGCATCATTGGACCATTGATGACTAAAAAAAAAAAAGTTACCTTTTTTTTTATCCAGAGGGCATAGCAAGAATCAACTTTCCTACTATGCCCTCTGGATGGCAGATGGAAGGTTCGGTGACAAATTGAGAAGAAGAAGAAGAAGAAGAAGAAGAAGAATCAGTCTGATATCCTAGTCTAACAAAAAAGGCAGGCAGCAGTGTTTTGATATGGGAGATATTTTCCTGGAAATCTCTTGGAGCCTCATACCCCTAAACCACACTGAATGTTAAAACTACCTATCCATTGTGACTGATCAGGTCCACCCCTTTATAATGCATCCTGCTCGTGTTGCCAGTATTGTTTGAGAGTGGTTCGCCATCTTTGGGATTACATGGATTGACAGATGTGGTGTTTGGATCCTCCACCACGGACTGTTGCAGATCTATGGGACACAATCCTGGTGACATGGTACAACATATCTCCTACAGTATTTAGAAGCTTATAGAGTCTATGCCTTGCCATGTGGTGGCGGTACTGATGGCAAGAATAGGAGGAGAACATAACCACTATTAGGTAAGTAGTCATAATGTTTTTACTGGACAGTGTACGAGGGTGGTTTAATAATGAATCACCTTGACCTAGCTGCAGAGGTGCTAGCCTGTTGATTCTTGGCACAGATTTTAGTCCTTCTCTACAAAGCCACCGAAGAAATGATTTGAGGGAAGAAACAAGAAGTCTGATGGTGCAAGGTCAGGTGAGTAGGCTGGATGGAGCAGTATTTCATATCCAAAAGTGGCTGCTTGTGTTGTTGCAATTTCAGAAGTGTGAACTGGAGCATTGTCTTGAAGCATTCTCACACTTTTGGACAGCATGCCATGCCTACATGTTTTGATTTTCTCCCATAATTTTGTGAGTAGGTTGGCATAATGGGCACCTGTAATTGTTTGACCTTTCGGCAGGTAATCAGTCATTATTACACCTTTCTCATCCCAAAACACTGTCAGTAAAGACCTTTCCTGCTGATGGTTGGACCCTTGCCTTCTTGGGGGTGTGGGGGGGGGAACTGTGATGTCACTATTCCGTGGATTGCTTTTAACTTTCAGGGTCGAAATGGTGTATCCAACTTTCATCCTGAGTAATTAGACAAGAGAAAAAGTCTTCCTCATTTTTTTGGAACAGGGCTAACAACTGTTGTGATTTCTGTTGTTGATCAGCCTTCTGGAAACCAGTTAATAATTGGGGAATCCATCTTGCACTCAATTTTCATAAATGGAGTTGGTCATGAAGGACTGTTTCAAAGAGCACACACTAATTCACATCCTGGGACAATTCACGCACAGATATCCGGCGATCTTCCATGATTAACGACTCCACTTTTCTGATCATGTTGTCATCAATGGCTGAATGGGGATGACCTGGAATGGGCTCAGATTCTACCGATGTCCGACCACACCTAAACTGTCTATGCCAGTGCTTCACAATGCCATAGGATGGGGCTTCATCCTTATATACAGCAGTCATCTCCTCGTGGATTTCTTTAGGGGATTTCCCCTTCAAGAACAAATACCAGATTACAGCTCTGGCTTCAACTTTGTCCATGATGCTACTTCATCACATGTTCAGCTCTGTAAGAGAAAAACAAATTAAGATACAGGGCTGAAATTTTACACCTTTAGTAGAGAGACATGTATGATGCTAAACACAAAATATCATGACTCTGCGATATGTGGAAGTAGGTGAGGGCGATTCTTTATTGAACCACTCTTTTATGTTTCAGTTGTAATATTTCTGATAAACAGTTTTAGTAATTACCATTTTTATTTAAAAAATCCTTATAAAAAGAATATATGAATGAAAATATATAAAACAAAATTAGCCTGCAGAAATTTATAAAATTTTCATACAGCTTGCAGTTTAACAAAGGTCATCAAGTGAACACATTTTTCACTGTCTCTAACACTTAATATGTACATTTAGATATATATTTTATATCTAACGTTTCTGTCTATATCTAATTTGACTTGTGAAGTTAATATTTTGTATTACTAATGATAACATTTGTTTTATGTCCTGAAATTGATAATTGTGTTTTATAAATTTAACTAGGAAGGAAGTTATCAGATGAAGAAATAGAAGTGGTAAGCCCAAATATTTATCATTTTGTCCTTTAAATAATTTTAAGAAATTTCCTTATAATTTGCATTTCTTTATTATTTTTGTTTTATTGTTGATTTCTCCTTGTAAGAGAAAAACAAATTGATTTCTCCTTGTAAGAATTTTTTATATAATGTTACTCTAAGAACATATTCTCTAAATAAGTTAGGTAATCTGTGCCCACCTTGGATATGTATGTAGGATTTGTATATTCTACATAACCAGGTCTTCAGTTTTTCTCATGTTAGCATTAGCATTAGTAGAGGCATTTGATGCAAGAAAGCAAGCTTATGCAGCATCAGCCAAAAAAAAAAAAAAAATAAATAAATAAATAAATAAAAAATAACCACTTCCACTTCACCTTTGTTCGTTCAAAATACCTGTCCAGCTGAGCCTTAAACTTATTTAGGCTATCAACTTCCATGACAAGGGATGGAAGTCTGTTCCACCAACCAACCATCCGCTGGCTAAAGGCAAATTTCCTCACGTCTATCCTACATCTGTCTTTCCTCAATTTGAATTTATGCCCTCTCAGGTGATTATTCTGAGCAAGAGGAAGAATCCCATCAGCATTGAGCATGCTCAAACCATTCAAGGCTTTATACACCTCTATCAGATCACCTCGCTGGTGCCTAGTCTCCAGACACTGTAATTTGCAAAACTAAGCCTTTCTTCGTAAGAGCACCCCTTTGTTCCATTCACTAATCTTGTTGCCCTTCTCTGTACTTGTTCCAGCATCTCTACATCCTTCTTGAAATTAGGCCTCCAGACCTGTATACAGTACTCTAGGTGGCCTGACCATTGCCTTATACAAGGGAATAATCACCTCCTTATCCCTGCTAGAAAAATTCCTATATATATCATCGACAATACACCATGAGCTACTCTTGCAACCTGTCTGCACTGCTCAGAAAACTTTATATCTGCCTGCACAACCACCCCCAGGTCCCTTTCATTCTCTACCACTGTCAGTGTAGTACCACAGAGTTGATACGTTGCTCTGGGGTTGCTGTTTCCCATATGTAGTACTTTACATTTGTCAATGTTAAATTTCATTTGCCACCTCTCATCCCATCTGCTCAACCTTTCCAGATCCTGTTGCAGTAGCATAGTGTCAGTAGTGTCCTTGACAACCCTGCCAACCTTCGTATCGTCTGCAAACTTGGACATTAAGCTTGATATACCATCATCAATATCATTTATAAATACAGAAAACAATAATGGACCCAATACTGAACCCTGAGGGACTCCACTAATAGCATTAGTCCACGATGAGCAGTGTCCATTGATTACCACTCTGTTTTCTCCTCCTCAACCACCCCTTTATCCATAGCAGCAATTTGCCTCCAATGCCACACTGCTCCAATTTGTGCAGCAGTCTTCCATGTGCAACAGTATCAAAAGCCTTTCTAAGATCCAAGTATATAATATCAAAGTTATTCCCTGCATCCAGTTCTTTTGTGACTGCATCATAGTATCCAATCAAATTGGTCAGGCAAAGCTTCCCCTTAACAAAACCATGCTGTGTCTGAGCTGAAGTCTTGTCTAGATGATCCTGCAGTGCTTCTTTAACCAGTGCCTCCATTAATTTTCCGGGAACAGAAGTTAAACTAACAGGTCTATAATTACTTGTGCCGCCCTTTGATCCTCCTTTGTGAATTGGGGTCACATTTGCACATCTCCAGTCCATGGGTACTTCCCCTAAGTCCAAGGAAGCTCTCATAATTATGGCTAAGGGTTTGCTTACTTCTTTTGCTGCCTCCTTTAATATAACTGGATAGATCCCATCCACCCCAGGTGCCTTTCTTGTGTTTATCTTCAACAATTTCTCCTACACTTTACTCTCAGTTATTACAAGATTCTCTAGCTTACTGCCAGAGTTGAATACACCTCTGGCATTCCCCTCGCTGAATAACTCCTCATGTGTGAATGTCGATGCAAAATATTCATTTAGTTTGTTAGCTACCTGAGCAGGATCATCAACAGTTGACCCCTCGATATCAAGTGGACCAATCTGATTCATCTCCTTCCTTCTAGAGTTTACATAAGTAAAGAACTCTTTGCTGTTTTTCTTTGCATCCCTTGCCAAAGATTTCTTGTAATCTGCCTTCGCCTGCATAACCTCCTTTGTAACTTGGTTACAGATCAACTTGTATCTATCGTAGGCTTTTGTGTCACGTGTTTCTGTGTCGCGTGTTAATGTTATGTAGAATAGACCTAGTTTATGTAGAATAAACTACATAAACTAGTTTATGTCAGAAAATACTGATCTTTTTCTGGCCATGCCAAAGAACTTAGTGTGGATCTTACCAGATGTAGATAAAGACAAAAAATATATAGGATTTATTTGCTTAAGTGTAAAATACCAAACACAGAATTGAATTTTTCTTTTTAACACACTGTTTTATGATACTGCTACAGAATTATGTATTTAAAAAATATATTAGTAACAGAATTGCTAATTTTACACAATTGAACAATGTCCTTGCTGAATATGTCTCTCAACATCACAAAGTTTTTCTAACTGAGCTACCTGAAAGTTGAATTGTCTGCTGTAAAATTATGCATGCAGTTTAAAAAATTCCATGCATATTACAGCTTTTAATGTTGAAATCTAGCAGATCTAACTGTTCTTGAGCTTACCTAAATAACTGTTGGAGCATTAGATACCAAACACAGTGGTTTATTTTTAGAACTATAATTTTTATTTTAATAACTTTTAATTTCAGTGCTTGTTATTTGTGAAAATATATAAATGCGAAAAAATATATATAAACATATGACATTCATGTTATAATAATATATATTTTTTCAGCCCCACCCCCGAATTCTGGGTCAAAAGGGCCTGGTATGCAAAAGTTTTTCATAGCCAGTACTATGTAACTGAAATGAAAACAGAACAAAGAAAAAAAAAAAAACTTTAAATATTTTAGAACATATAAGTGAGACAAATAACATTAAAATATCATTTATTGAATTTCATAATGACATGTGATTTTCCAATTGCACTATATGATGCATTAAATAATCTTCTTAAGTTTTACAGATTCTGAAGTTAGCAGTTATAAAGATACTAGGTTGAATAATAAAACACAAAGTTAAACCAGCATGATACAGTATTGTGCATGTGTGAGAGAGAGTTGTTTTCAGATGGATTCACTTCCTCACAAAGGAAGATAAGAAATTGATGTGGGGGTGATGATTACCTAATGGGCAGCATTTATTAGTTGTTTTTTATATGCTAACTTAAAAAAAATTTCAATTTTCAACTACTTTTAAGAAGAGTAAATAAATTTTATTGTGATGAATGGAAAATACATAAATCTACAAACATTTTTACTTTTGCAGCTAGCTAACACTTTGGTATTAGATGAATATCTTCGTCGAGTATTTGGAAGTATTCTGATTCACCCAGAGATAAAGGAGTTGAGCAATGGATTAGGTAAGGAATTGTTTTTAAACTGTAAAAGAGCGTACTTTTCATATTGTAACTGCAGAACCTAGGTAGGGAGGAAAAGGAAACATGATGCTACCTGATTTGGTGCCTCCGTAGCCAGGTGGACAGGAGCAGCAGTGGTAGCACACGCTTCTTGATTAGACCGGGGTTTGAGCACGTGATCCACTAAATACGGAGGATGCGGAAAGGTCAGGGAATGACCACCGCATATCCCCGGAGAAATATGGCTTTAGTTGCTAATTCTCCTAAAAACCAAATAACCACAACAACTACCTATTTCACACTGACACTTTGCTTGTTCCTTTTTTTTTTTTTTTTTTTTGTTAGTTGTTGGTGCATTGGCTTCTGTGGCCATAATGCACCTCCCAAAGTTTTTGCATTTTACTCTGATCCAAGCCCGAGACTGGATTCGAACCCCCGACCTTTGGGTTGCTAGGCAGGCACTTTACCCACCTGGCTAGCCCGGTTGGCTGCTTGTTCCTCTTTTATTTTAAAAAAAGAGGTGATCTGCCTTATTTTCCAAGCAGTTTTTTGTTTGTGGCATTATTCACTTAGTTACATTAGCACTATTAATTGATTCTTGTATACCAGAAATAAGATTTAATGATAGAAGATACTTGTCTTGACCATATGCAACTTCAAGAGCTGAACCAAAATCGAATGAACCAAAGTTTTTTGTTTGTGGCATTATTCACTTAGTTACATTAGCACTATTAATTGATTCTTGTATACCAGAAATAAGATTTAATGAAAGAAGATACTTGTCTTGACCATATGCAACTTCGAGCTGAACCAAAATCGAAACTACCCTTTAACTCGAAATCTCCAAAAACAAAAACTCTACCAAGCTTCAATAGCACTCTATAAAAATATGTTATAAATAATATAACAAAACAGTGTAGTTTCATGATTTAATTAATAGAAGAAGAAAGAAAAGCCATTTGCTGCTCTTAAAATTTCATGGCATCCTATTTGTATTGATAGATACCAGTAAGCTGAACATACCAGTAATTTTAAACACAGGTAGTTATAATCCAAGATCATAGCAAAAGAGCTCTGCCATTAAAAATTTTAATATAGCATGAAATGGAAAATGTTTGGTCATTCCATATTCTGTGCCTTTGAAGAGATGGTAGCATTTATCTAGATATGTTGAAAATTTTTTGTTTTCCTGCAGAGTAATAGGAAAGAGGAAGTGTAAACTGTTTGTGGTGCTCTCATTACATTTTTACATTGTCATGTTTTTAAGCTAATGGATTGCAAGTCCATAATATGTGCATTGGCAAGTGATGCAAAAAGCAAGCTTATAAATCATCAGTCAAAAAAAATAAATAAATAAAAATAAAAAATAAGCAAAAAAACACACCCCACATTACTTATCCATCCCCTCGAATAATTTGTTTAATTGCTCCTTAAATTTCTTCAAACAACTCAACAACACCAGATTGACATTGTTCCAATAATCAGCTACCCTCTTGGCTGAAAACATAATTCTGCACTTCTATCCTGCAACCATTCTTATTCCCATAAGGGAATCTCATATTTCCTTATGGGTGTTGTCTGAGCAGGTTAAGGATGCCATCAACATTTAGTTTACTTAATCCTTCAAAACCTTAAACACCATAATTAGTTTTCAGATGCTGCAAATTGACTTTGGTTCTGTAAATTGCAGAACCAATTGATAGGCCTAGCCCTTCCTACTTGCCGCTTTCCTCACAGTGATTGGAAGCTCTGACCTCTTCAGCATTCAGTACCCATTTTATTAGTGTTTATTCTTCCTGGTGGCTGTTTTAAAATCAGAAAACAAGTTCCCAATTTTAAAACAGTGGCAAGAGAGGAATAAACTCTCATTGCTCTAAAATCGGGAACTTGTTTTTCTATTTAAAACAGTAGGGGAATTTACTCTAACCAAGTAAAAAGCAATACGTAGGAGGGGCTAGGCCTGTCAATCACTACTCGCAATGTTCAATTGGAAGGGGACCAGATTGTAAAGCCTGTTAATAAATATTGAAAACAGTAATGGGACCCAGAACTGAATCCTGGGAACTTTGCTGAAAACATTAGTCCAAGAATTGAAGTATACCCATTGTTTGGGTATACTTCAATTCTTCAATATACACAGTTTGTACAGCCTGAAAACAAGCTGTACAAACTGTGTAATGTGAAAACTTGCATTGTCATAGAGTATGAACACACTAGCTTCCAGAGTCTGTGGCTGCTTTTAATGTATTTTTGTGCATAATATCTGATGAAGAAATGATGCTTAGTAGTCTCCAGTTACTGACCTTTCAAGTGGCTTGTGATCAGTGGCAATAATGCCCTCATAATTGTAGGCTGCAATGACCATTTTGTTTCACCTTTGATTTTTGCTGGTGATTTAGAGGGACGTGTTGAAGATGGATGCATTGTGCCTTTACCTCTAAGAATTGCACCTTCTTTCTTCTTTGGTGCCTCCATAGCCAGGTGGGCAGGAGCAGCAGTGCGTAGCACACGCTTCTTGATTAGACCGGGGTTCGAGCCCGTGCCCACCAAATACGGAGGATGTGGAAAGGTCAGGGAATGACCACCACATATCCCCAGAGCAATGTGGCCTCAGTTGCTAATGCTCCTAAAAACCAAATAACAAACAAACTTCGTTCTTTGTCCAACATAGAACTTTGAAATTACTTTTTGTAATTACTAAGTTCCTGTACTGTCAGCCCTTTGATACTGTTTGGTTCATTGGTTATGATCCGTTTTAAAATATTCTTGTCAGTACATTCTCTAATGATAATATTAATAACAATTGTTTAGTTGATTTAAAAATTGTCTCCCATGCGAGTTTCCTTTTGCTCCAATGAATAAGAGGCAAATTAAAATTACCCGTAACAAGGCATTCACATTTTCTTAAAATTAATTTGTTATCTGTATATAGAGGCTGTCATCACAATTTTTATAATCGTCTAGTTTCTAGCTGCCACACCCTTCATTTTCCCTCTCAAGATTCTGTGCTGCAAAGGAAAAGTTCCAATGGCATCGTAGTTAATATTAAAATTTTCTTTTTTTCTGAACAGTTGTTTTCATCTAGTGTCTCAATACATGTTGGAGAATAATGTACAGTAAACTCTCGAAATAACAGAACCCCAAATAATGGAACATTTGAGCTAATGGTACATTGAGATCAGATGTTTACATACAGCAAAGATGTCTTGCAGTGCCAAAAAAAAAAAAAAAAATTACAAGTCACATGATTACTGTATTTGTATATGTTCGCCATTTTGAATGTGAATTCTGCAGATATCATGGATTATACTGCTGTTTTACATTTATTTTAAATTAAAAACCCATCACTAAAATTAATACACTAAAATTAAATGATTCCTAAAATTAATAAACCTCATACAGAGAAGAAAACTTAGTGACAAACTTGATATAATCCAAACTATTACATTAGGATCATCTGGAAAGTTAATTCATATATACCCATGTGTATTTTCTATGTAAATTGTGTGTTCTCTGGTCAATTTGCCTGTTTTACTGGATGAAAAACCCCAGTTTCTGGGGGTGGGGGGAACTAGCCACAGAGTGAAAAAGCCCATAAAAGTTTCTCACATCATCGACAGGATTCAAACCCAGGCCTTTTCCACCTGGTGTGGGGAAGACGGTGACAATACTACTGTGCTACCACGCAGACTAAACTTGATATAATAAATAAAATAGAATGGGGCATAGGTAGGATGTATTAATGGCAGAATATAACATTGGATCGTCAACATGTTTATGTTTTTTATGTGCAGTTAATAAAATTGCAATCTTAATCTTTCTATTTCTTATTTAGCCTCATTATTTCTGCATTAAATATATTAAAAATAAAACTTTCTAGATAATGGAAAAATCAAAATAATGGCACCTTAAATCTCTGAAGTTGCCATTATTCTGAAAGTCTGCTGTGTGTAGTGTGCATAAAATTTTCTCTCTTTTTTTTTGTTGTAGGTCCGCTATTAGTTGAACAGGCTCAGTCAGTCATTCTCATGCACAGAGCTGTAGACAAAGTACATAGGAAATTAGCACAGAAGTTATCACAGGTTATTGAATTTGTGTTATTCTTTAATAACAATGTTACTCTTAAAGACAGATGTTGATATTAATCTTAAAATCTGAAGCATATAAAAAAAATAATTGAAGCTTGGAAATTGATTTTCTTAAATTTAAGAACAATGCAAAAATTCACTATCTACCTCTTGTGATCCTTTATATATCTACAGAATGGTTGTAATAATGATGTAAATTTATTTTAAAATATAGTTCAGCATTGTTTCTTGTATATATATATATATATATGGGTATCCCAAAACTGGAATACAGTACTGTACTATGCATATATATATATATATATATATATATATATACAGGGTGTCTCAAAAATATTGGTACAAACGTTTAGGGGAGGTAGGTAACATCTAAAGGAATGTGAATTGCATAGGAACCCATCTGGAAACATCACCGTAAGTCAGTAGACAGCGCTGTTCATCAGTTTGCAAGAGGGAAAATTTCTGGTTTACTCATTCAAGCAGTAGTGGCCGCATGAAGAGCATGCATCGATATACGAACTGTGAGCTGGCAAACATGCACCTAGTGTACGGATTAGCAGAGGGCAATGGACGAGCCGCTCAGCGAATTTATGGAGAATGCTTCCCAGATGGACATGTACCGGACCACCATTTGTTTGCGCATTTGCATCAAAATTTGTGCGATTATGGGTCATTTAGAGGTAACAGGAGTAGTGCGGGCAGACCACATTCGATGCGAACTCCCGCCATGGAAGAAAGTGTGTTGAATACCGTCCAGAATAATCCTACTACCAGCACACGTGCCGTTGCCTCTGCCTTAGGAGTGTCTCGTTTCAGTGTAGCGTGTCTGGTATGACGATTCCTTACACCCCTTTCATCTCCAAAGGGTTCAGTTACTGCTCCTCCAAGATCAGCCTGCACGTGTGGCTTTTGCGCAGTGGTTTCTCCAAGAAAGTGTTCAAGACTTGAATTTTCCAGCCTATGTTTTGGTCATGGATGAGGCTTATTTCACTCGGGAAGGCTTATTCAATCAGCACAATGCTCATGTGTGGGCTCACGACAACCCACACGGTGTGCGCCCCCATGCGGCACAAAATCACTTCGCAATAAATGTGTGGGCAGGTATGGTCGGCGACTGCTTAGTCGGCCCATACCTGTTACCATCCTGCATGAACTCTGCTAAATATTGGATCTTTCTTGAACAAGTGCTACCAGGGTTACTTGATGATGTTCCAGCAAATGTGAGATGCAACATTTTGTTTCAACATGACGGGGTGCCTGCCCATTAGAAGGTGTGTTCTGACCATTTGAACAGGCGTTTTGGGCGTCGATGGATTAGCCATGGTAGACCCGTTGCCTGGCCCCCACACTCACCTGATTTATCGAGTCTTGATTTTTCTGTGGGGGCCGTTAAATCTATCTTGTATGAATCGGCTGTGGAGACTGAAATGGATCTCATGGTGAGACTCGTCTGCACTGCTGCTGCTACTGTCAAAGAAACTCCATGTGTGTTCGACCGTGTCCGCCAGTCCATGCTGCGTTGGTGTCACGCATGCATCGCGTCTCATGGTGGAACCTTCGAGCATCTGTTGTAACATCATGAAATGCATCCATCTTGTACTCCATTGTTAATATTATGTCAAATAAATGTTTGCTACTAATTACTGTCTTGTGTCATTTCTGCTCCTTGTGCCTCTGCTACTACTTTCCCGTGATGTTTCCGGTTATGGGTTCCTACGCGATTCACATTCCTTTAGATGTTACCTACCTCCCCTAAACGTTTATACCAATATTTTTGAGACACCCTGTATATATATTTTTTTTTTCTTTTTTTTTTTTAAATTTTTTTTTATTTATTATTATTATTTTTTTATTTATTTATTATTATTTAAATTTTTTAAATTTTTATTTTACATTCTACATTATAATTCCTCCTCCTTTGCAATAACCACTTCCAACTGCTTGTAAATTTTTTTATTATAGTTAGCCATCTGTTCTTGTTGAGATGTCAGATGCCTTTGCACATTTCAGTGGAAAACACGAAATCCAAGAAGTACAGCCAGTTGACATGGCTGCACATCACAGTGTCGAGTCAGTTTGGTGTGACATAATCACTGGGAAATCAAAATTGACAGTAGGAGTGTGTTATAGGCCTAATAACACAATAACAAGACTTTTTTGAATTTATTGGATGATTTGTTTTCTACAGCAGCATGTTCAGAAGGCAGTTAGAGGGGGTAATACTCTTGATCTGATTATCAGTAGTGATTCTTCATGCATTAAGAACCTGAAGATAAAGGAACCACTAGGTGGCAGTGATTGAAGTGGGATTTACTCTAAGAGGTAACTACTATCAGGGGTAAAGGGAAGGGTTTTTGCTTTCGTAAAGGTGACTACAGTGGTCTGAGACACTATTTAAATTCTATACAGTGGAATCAACCGATGATGTTACCAGCAGCAAATTCAAAACGGGAAGCATTCAAAGAATTAATCTTGGAAGCTACTAGGCTTTTCAAATAAACTAAGAAATATTGCTCAAGGTTTAGGCCTAAATGGATGTCAGATGAACTAATGAGACATGTGGCAAAGAAGAAAAATGCATGGGATACATATAAATTAACAGTTGACATGGAAGCCTATGATAGATATAAGCTGGTCTATAACCAAGTCACAAAAGGACATTAGGCAGGCAAAGGCAGATTACAAGAAATCTTTTGGCAAAGAATGCAAAGAAAAACAGCAAAGAGTTCTTTACTTATGTAAACTCTAGAAGGAAGAGGTTGAATCAGATTGGTCCTAGGTGCCTCCGTAGCCAGGTGGGCATGAGCAGCAGTGCGTAGCACATGCTTCTTGATTAGATCAGGGTGCGAGCCCGTGCCCACCAAATACGGAGGATGCGGAAAGGTCAGGGAATGACCACCGCATATCCCCGGAGCAATATGGCCTTAATTGCTAATGCTCATAAAAACCAAAACAACAACAGATTGGTTCCCTTGACATCGATGGTCCAAACATTGATGATCCTGCTCAACAAACTAAATTCGTATTTTGCGCATTCACGCATCAGGAGTTATTCAGGGAGGGGAATGCCATAGGTGAATTAAACTCCGGCAGTGAGCTAGATGATTTCGTTATAACTGAGAGCAAAGTGGAGGAGAAATTGTTGAAGATAAACATAAGAAAGGCACCCGGGGTGGATGGGATCTATCCAGTTATATTAAAGGAGGCAGCAAAGGAAGTAAGCAAACCCTTAGCCATAATAATGAGAGCTTCCTTGGACTCAGGGGAGGTACCGATGGACTGGAGATGTGCAAATGTGACCCAAATTCACAAAGGAGGATTAAAGAGCAACACAAGTAATTACAGACCTTAGTTTAACTTCTATTCCAGGGAAATTAATGGAGGCACTGGTTAAAGAAGCATTGCAGGATCATCAAGACAAGACTTCAGTTATTGCTTGGACACAGCATGGTTTGTTAAGGGGAAGTCTGGTCTGACTAATTTGATTGGATACTATGATGTGGTCACAAAGGAACTGGATGCAAAGAATAATTTTGATATCATATATTTGGATCTTAGAAAGGCTTTCGATACTGTTGCACATGGATGGAAGACTGCTGCACAAATTGGAGCAGTATGGCATTGGAGGCAAATTGCTGCTATGGATATAGGGATAGTTGAGTGGGAGAAGACAGAGAGTGGTGGTCAATGGACACCGATCTTCGTGGACTAATGTTATTAATGGAGTACCCCAGGGTTCAGTGTTGGAGCCGTTGTTGTTTTCTGTATTTATTAATGATATTGATGATGGTATATCAGGCTTAATGTCCAGGTTTGCAGAAGATATGAAGGTTTGCAGCGTTGTTAAGGACACTAATGACAGTACAACCCCGGGGGCTCACATCTGGTGAGTATGGGCTTGGCAAACCCAGGGTCCTGAGCTGGATATCATCATTCTTCTCTTTCTTGGTGATTCTTTTCTACTTCTCTCTCTCTCTCTCTCTCAGGGGGTAACTTGGGAATTTTTTTTTTGGCTGGTGCAACATAAGCCTCAGGCTTCCTTGTACCATATGGCTAATAAAATAATAAAAAAATAATAATAAATAATAGTACGGTGCTGCAACAGGATCTAGAAAAGTTGAGCAGATGGGCTGAGAGGTGGCAACTGAAGTTTAACTTTGACAAATGTAAAATGCTGCATATGGGAAGCAGTAACCCCAGAGTAATGTATCAACTCTGTGCTACTACACTGACATTGGTAGAGAATGAAAAGGACCTGGGGGTAATTGTGCAAATATGAAGTTTTCTAGCAGGGATAAGGAGGTGATTATTTCCTTGTATAAGGCAATGGTCCAGCCACACCTAGAGTACTGTATACAGGTCTGAAGGCCTCATTTTAAGAAGGATATAGAGCTCTTGGAACAAGTACAGAGAAGGGTAACAAGGTTAGTGAATGGAACAAAGGGTTCTTCTTACGAAGAAAGGCTTAATTTTTGCAATTTACAGTGTCTGGAGACTAGGCACCTGCGAGTTGCTCTGATTGAGGTGTATAAAGCCTTGAATGGTTTGAACATGCCCAATGTTGGGATTCTTCCTCTTGCTCAGAATAATCACCTGAGAGGGCATAAATTCAAATTGAGGAAATATACTTGTGGGATAGATGTGCAGAAATTTGCCTTTAGCCAGCTGTGGTTGATTGCTGGAACAAACTTCCATCTGTCATTGTAGAAGTTGATAGCTTAAATAGATTCAAGGTAGAACTAGATGAACATTTGGAGTGAGTGGATGGATGAAATTAGAAGGGTGGGGGTTTTTTTTTTTTTTTTTTGGCTGATCCTATATAAGCTTGCTTTCCTGCATTATGTGCCTTTGCTAATGCTAAATGATATGCCATACTGCAGATGATCTACAGTATGATATGCCATACTGTAGATCATCTGCATTGCTTCTGTGACCTTCTTTGTTATAAGTCATCTAATGAAATTTTATATTTTGACCCAGATTATCATTACCACAAACCTCTTTGAAGGCAGCATTCTTTAAAGAAGAATGCTACCTTCAAAAAGTCAAAGTATAATCAGAACCTTGCAACAAGGTTCTGACTGTACTGCAGAATTTTTTCAAGAGGAGAGAAAATGTTTTCTAGTTATGCAAATGGAACAGCATGACAGTTTATTTTTAAGAATTCACTATTAATTACTCCATATTAGTATTAGTAGTGGAAAATGATTAAAAAAAACCCATTCTTATACATCAGAAAAAAAATGTACTTACATCATCTGTCTATCAAGTCTAGTAATTTATCTAACATTCCTTAAATTTATTCTAACCACTAAACTAACAATGCCAGATGGAATTTTGCTCCAACAACTACTCTTTGGCTGAAAGCAAAATTTCACACATCTTATCCTACAATCATCTTTTTTTTTTCAGTTTATTTTTCTGTCCCCATATGTATCTCATTCAAGCAGGAGTTAGGAGGCAGTTGGAATTTAATTTACTCAATCCATTTAAGGTCTTAATCATTTCAATCAGGTCTTCTCACAGGTACTTAGTTTCCACATCCTGCAATTTGCAGAACTAAAGTTTTTCTTGGTAAAGGGATTCTTTTATATTCCTCTGACTAATTTTGTTGCTCTTCTCTGCACCGTTCCAACAGGTCCACATCCTTCCTAAAATGAGATCTCCAGATCTGCATGCATTATTCAAGATGTGGTCTAACCATTGCCTTATACAATAGGGTAATCACCTTCCTGTACCTGCTGGAAAAATTAATAGTAATAGTAATGGTATTCACTATATATATTGCAAGGAAGCCATATGCTTTTGCTGCACTGCAAAAAAAAAAACCAACCAAATAGATAAGAAAATACAAATTATATGCTTCCTTCCTCACACAGGTAAGTATCCAGTAGGCGTTTGAATTTATTCAAACTGTCAGCCTCAACCTTGGGGTAGTTATGAAGTTCTGTGAGTAGTGTAGATAGGCTGCTAGGGTAGCTCATGGGGTTCTATTAATGATATATAGAAATTTTACCATCAGGGACAAAGATATGTTTGTCCTGTTGTATAAGGCTTTGGTTAGGCTGCATATAGATCTGAAAGCCTCATTTTAGGAAAGGATCTATTGGAATAGGTGCAGAGAAGAGCATCATCATTAATCAAGGACTCAAAATGGTACTCTTATCATAATAGACTTAAGTTCTGGAAATTTCATCATCTCGTAGTTGGCACCTGCAAGGAGACCTGATTGAAGTTTTAACCCCTTAATTAGACCAAGTAAATTGAATGCACATGGCATCCTGACTTGTTTGGATGACACACATATGGGAACATAAAATTAAATTGAAAATGAAGGTTTGTAGGATAGAACTGGAAAAATTTGCTTTCAACTCGAGAGTGATTTATTGTTGGAACAGTCTTCCATCTGGTGCCATGCAGGTGGTAATTTTAATAAATTTATGGAGCAATTAGACAAATTATTAGAGAGTATGGAGAGGTAAAGTTTTTTTTTTTTTTTTTGGCTGATGCTTAATAAAGCTTGTATTCTTGCATCATTTCCCACTACTGATAATTATAATTTAGTATTAGTATTAATAGTTTCATCAGTTCACCTGGCAACCATTTAAATCTAAACCTTGAACAGTATCCCTTATTTGGTATAGAAGGCCTGTTAGCTTCCACAGTTACTTCCTTGAATTCCCCTTTAGAATTTACAGTTGGTAACATCAGCTCCACTGAAAGAATTTAAAAACTGTGTAAAACCATTGTAGTTACCCTTACAAAAGCAAAACCTATTCTCTTTTTCATCGACAGTAGCATTGTTCAGATGATGATAGTGACAGATATTAACAATATGAATAAAAAAGCAATACAAAAATAAATAAAAGCAGTAGAGAAAATAAGGGATTTGGGAGTTACGATACAGTCAGATATGAAGTTCTCTGAACAGTGTAGACAGGTGTCAAGAAAAGCTCATGGTGTCCTATCAATGATTTATTGAACATTTTTTTGTAGAGATAGGGAGGTCATAATCCCACTGTATAAGGCAATTGTAAGACCATATTTTGAATACCGTGTTCAGGGTGTAGAGACTTCACCTAATAAAGGACATTGAGCTTTTTGAAAAGGTTCAAAGAAGAGCAGTGCACCTGGCTGAGATATTCTCAAAAGGGCATTCATATGAGGAAAGACTTTAAATATGTGGACTACAGAGCTTGGAAACCAACCATTTTATAGGAGACTTGATTGAGGTGTATAAGGCTCTGAGAGATGAAAGTAAAATAAACGAGGGTGCAATTTTTACTGTTGTAAAAATTGCACCCTCGTTTATTTTAATAAATGATTCCAGCACCTGGAGCCATAAATTCAAATTACGGGGGTAGAGATTTTGCCTTGATTGTAGGAAATTTTCTATTAGCCAGTGAGTTGTTACTGGAATAAATTGCCTCCATGGGATGGTTGAGGGGAATTTGAAGGTAGAAGTAATCAAATAGGTATTTTATTATTTATTTATTTATTATTTACTATTGTTTTTAATCAATTTATTTATTTATTATTATTATTACTACTATAAGTTCTTTTAATTCTCTTAAAATTAAATTGCATAACAGATTGTGAAATGAAAATATTAGTTCTTTTAATGTTACATTGACCTAATTCATGTAGATCATGAGAAAGGCTACCATAGCTGAGTTGTCAAGCACTTGAGTACATAGGTACACATGCCTTGAGTGACCAGGGTTCAAACCTATGACTGCTAAATGTGGTGCTGTTTCTTGTATTCTCTCTGTCTTGTGAACTCCTCTGACCGTGTGGTTGTCCCAGAGTATAAACAGAAAATTTATTTATTTTTAAATAATAAAAAAAATTGTGAAAATAGATATAAAATTTCCAAGAAATTATGAAACAATCTTGTTTTTTTTTTCCCCAAATAAGTAATGTCTCAAACTGAAAATGTTTTATGAATGATAATAGCTTTTTTATTTATTTAAAATATTACCAAAAAATTTGACCGATAACTTACTGAAGTTGGTTAGGACAAATATCTTTATTGTCTTCATTTAAAAAATCTTTATTGAATTGGGCCAAAATTTTTTTGGCCCAATTCATTTTATGTCCGATGTTGCATAGAGGGTTAAGCAATATTAGCATTAGTTGAGGCATATGATGCAAGAAAGCAAGCTTATAGAGCATCAGCCATTTCACCCATCCAGTCACTCCAAATGTTTGTCTAGTTCAGCCTTAAATTTATTTAAGCTGCCAACTTCTACAAAAACAAATGGAAGTCTCTTCCAGCAATCAACTACCCACTGACTAGTTGATTATAGCCTATAAGTTGGACAGATTATGAAAAAGGTAATTTATGGAATATAAATAAATTACACATAACATGAAAAAGTCAGAAATAGAAAGAATCTTATAGAATTATAGAATCTTTATAGAATCTTATAGAATCTTTTGTTTCGGGGAAAAGAAAAATTCTAAATCAGGCCACCTAAAATTCTAAAAATCAGAATATCTAAACTGCACAAAAGAATGACAATGAATGCCAGGACAGGACAATAGCAGTAGAGCTATAAATATAATTGCTACTGCTGGCACTATTTGATAGGAGAATGTATTCCTATGTTTCTTTCCTTATTTTATATATGCCTTTACCTTCATATTAAACATTCTTTGATATTTGTTATTTTTTAACAATAAATGCAACTGCCCGTGAATTGCATGCAGTTGAGCTTTAGGTAGCTTATATACCTCATCCCTGCATTATGAATAAAAATGCTCACTATTTAAGTTTACTAGTTCTAAACAAACAATATCTCTATCTCATTATTATTTGCTTATCTCTTTTAACATTTGCTTGAAGAAGAGCTTAAGATTAGTTAGTTATCTGGTCTTATTCAAATTCATATTGATATTCTTTTATATATTTTTTCTTGTATTTTTTTAAAGATCATGCATTGAATTATTTTTTTAATTGGTTTTTAATAAATTTAGAGTATCTTATTTCAGCTGAAAGAATTTCTTGAAGATACTCATCCAGTGTTATCATTAATTAAACCCTGGGTCAGAGAAAGGTTACGTGCTGCTGAGGTAATTTCTCCTCTAATCTTATACAAGTTTATACAGATAATAATAATTTCATTTTGAAAGTTTGTAGTTAATGAGCTATTAGTTATATCCAACTTTTCCAATTTAGCAGAAGATTTTCAATAACTGGGTGTCTTTTCGTTACTAAAAGAAGGAATAAAGCATTTCTACCTATGAATGAACTAAATATCTGTTTTATTTCCTGTTGAAAATTATATACTTATAGTAACCAGATGTTTTGGTGTATGCTCCCACTACTTTTTTCAGTAATTACTGTGATCAGAAAACAACAGAAGAAGTAATGACCAGAACAGAAAATGTTTTAACAAATGTATGTTAAATCTATGGCTATTCTGTTCATTTACAAATAAATGATAGGGACATAATACAAAAGTCTGATTATGATCTGTATATGATTTCAGATTGTAAATAAAACAGATATTTAGTGCACACATTGGTGGAAGTATTTTATTCTTTCTTTTATTTTAATCTATTTACATTACTTACATGCTTATTATTATTTTTCAAATAACACAGACATGTTTTTTTTTTTCCTCTTTCTGATTATGGACTCGCTGAATTTAAATATTGTATATGCACTTAAGAGCCAACCTTTAGTAGCTTTACTTATGCTTAACGTAAGAATAGCAACCATGCCCTGGTGGTATGTATAAGCCTAGCTTAAAGAGTCGAGATTTAATGTGAAAAATTTTTTACCATTACTTCAAATGCAAACAATAATATCAGGTTACAAAAGCAAGTATTATTTTAAAAGAATTTCAGGTCATGTGTACTAGCATGTTTCCTGTCAGCAAAAGGAAGCAGATTTGCTTTTTGCGGCAGTTTGAAGTTAATAATTCATATGGTAAAAGCAATATAACGCACCATATTAAGTTTTACAAAACACACTTGTAGCATTAGTATTAGGAAGAAAACAAAAAAAATAAAATAAATACTATTTTTTTGTTTAAAATGGAAATGCTGATTTAGATATTATACAAGTAGAGTGTCTTTTCACTGCATTTTTGGTAGAATGAACTTTTATGACTATGGCAGATTGTGCTGGTCTTTTATTTAGAAAAATGAATCAGAAATCACTAAAAAAAGTATGGTTTGACAGCACAAAGGCAAATATTTTTGTGCCACTATATGCATAGCTATTTATTGAGATATGCAACCTGGCCTTCCTCTTCTACCAGAGCCTATTTTGGTAAGGTGAAAAACATGGTTACAGGCAGTATTGTGTTATGTCAAAAATTTTGATTGTACAGAAAAATCATTGGTGCTTTGGATATTGTAGATGCTGCAGTGTCAGTAACTGTATCAACTGCAGTATCCAAAGCATTGACCAGCAATTTTTACCAATTCTTTAGTTATAAAACATTTGTTAATGCATTCCAATTCTTTGGAGTGGCATTACCCACACCTTCATTTAAAGTGTGACAACTTATGATGTATATGAAAATAAATCTACATCATCGGAGTCTCATAAGTGGAAGCCAAACACCTAACAAACAAGTATGCGAATATCATCTTTTAAGGGCACAAAAGGTGATATAGTTGTACACGTTGGCACTAATAATATTAAGAATAGGAGACCGGCAGAATTACTTAACAAGTACAGGTCACTGTTGAACAAAAGCCGAGAATTAGGGTTGAATTTGAAAGTGTCTGCAATTCTGCCCAGACACGATAGGAGGGAGTATATGACGAGAGCCTTGTCGATCAATTCGGCCCTGGAAAGATTGTGCAAGGCTCAAAGGGTAGAATTTTTTTCAGCCTGGACTGTACTTGTTAACAGGAGAGATTGCTTCTACAGGGATGGGATACACTTAAATAGAAAGGGTGCAAGAATATTTGCTGATGCTATCGAGGCAGTGTTAGGTGGGTCGGAAAACTGCTAGCTTGGGGGGAGACAAAGACCAATAGATTGACAGTAGCCACTGGCAGAGGTGAAAGAGATTCTTGCACTGCTTCTATTAGAATGAGCAGAAGCCTGAAAAACAAGATGCATGGTATTTCAGAGACTGCTGGGAGCCATTGCGGTACAAGTAAACACATGGGTTGTGTTAGGGTAGCTAAGAATAGAAACAGGTGCAGGTATACTTGCGTGTATACCAATGCTAGGAGTTTAGTAAATAAATTTGATGAATTTGAGGTATTGCTCAAAACATCAAAGGCAGATATTGTTGGGATATCAGAGATGTGGTGTCACACAGATATAAGGGATGCAGAACTGGAATTTTTGGGAGTATAACGTCTACAGAAAGAATAGACAGGATAGGAAGGGGGGGAGGGGTTATGCTATTAGTTAAGAAACACATAAAACCAAGGAAGTGAAGCCAGTCGACATCGCTGGACAGTGCAGTGTTGAGTCAGTTTGGTGTGACATAAGCATTGGGAGATCAAAATTGAGAGTAGGAGTGTGCTATAGGCCTAATGACTCTGATGAGTATAATAAGGAACTGTACAGGGAAATAGAGTGGGCCAGTAAATCAGAGTCTTATAATGCGAGATTTTAATTTCCCAGATATTGACTGGAATTTGGGGGCTGGTTACTCACACACTAGCAGGGCTTTTGTGGATTTATTGGATGATTGTTTTCTACATCAGCATGTTCGGGAGGCAACTAGAGGGAGTAATACTCTTGATTTGATTATCAGCAGTGATTCTTCATGCATTAAGAATCTGCAGATAAATGAACCACTAGGTGGCAGTGATCACAGTGTGCTGAAGTGGGATTTACTCAAAGAGGTAACTACCATTAGGGGTAAAGGGAAGGGTTATTGCTTCCGTAAAGGCGACTACGATGGACTGAGACAGTATTTAAATTCTATACAGTGGGACCAACTGATGATGTTACCAACAGCAAATTCAAAATGGGAAGCATTCAAAGAACTTATCTTGGAAACTACTAGGCTTTACATACCAACTAAGAAATATTGTTCAAGGTTTAGGCCAAAATGGATGTCAGGTGAACTAATGAGGCATATGGCAGAGAAGAAAAATGCATGGGATACTTACAAATTAACACATGACACAGAAGCCGATGATAGATACAAGTTGATATGCAACCAAGTTACAAAGGAGGTTAGGCAGGCGAAGGCAGATTACGAGAAATCCTTGGCAAGGGATTCAAAGAAAAACAGCAAAGAGTTCTTTACTTATGTAAACTCTAGAAGGAAGGGGATGAATCAGATTGGTCCACTTGATATTGATGGGTCAACTGTTGATGATCCTGCTCAGGTAGCTAACAAACTAAATGAATATTTTGCATCGACATTCACACATGAGGAGTTATTCAGCAAGGGGAATGCCAGAGGTGTATTCAACTTTAGCAGTAAGCTACAGAATCTTGAAATAACTGGGAGTAAAGTGGAGGAGAAACTGTTGAAGATAAACACAAGAAAGGCACCCGGGGTGGATGGGATCTATCCAGTTATATTAAAGGAGGCAGCAAAGGAAGTAAGCAAACCCTTAGCCATAATTATGAGAGCTTCCTTGGACTCAGGGGAGGTACCCATAGACTGGAAATGTGCAAATGTGACCCCAATTCACAAAGGAGGATCAAAGGCTGACACAAGTAATTATAGACCTGTGAGCTTAACTTCTGTTCCAGGAAAATTAATGGAGGCACTGGTTAAAGAAGCACTGCAGGATCATTTAGACAAGACTTCAGTTATAGCTCAGACACAGCATGGTTTTGTTAAGGGGAAGTCTTTCCTGACCAACTTGATTGGATACTATGATGCAGTCACAAAAGAACTGGATGCAGGGAATAACTTTGATATTATATACTTGGATCTTAGAAAGGCTTTTGATACTGTTGCACATGGAAGACTGCTACACAAATTGGAGCAGTGTGACATTGGAGGCAAATTGCTGCTATGGATAAAGGGGTGGTTGAGGGGGAGAAGACAGAGAGTGGTAATCAATGGACACTGCTCATCGTGGACTAATGTTATTAGTGGAGTCCCTCAGGGCTCAGTGTTGGGTCCATTATTGTTTTCTGTATTTATAAATGATATTGATGATGGTATATCAAGCTTAATGTCCAAGTTTGCAGATGATACAAAGGTTGGCAGGGTTGTCAAGGACACTACTGACACTATGCTGCTGCAACAGGATCTGGAAAGGTTGAGCAGATGGGCTGAGAGGTGGCAAATGAAGTTTAACATTGACAAATGTAAAGTACTACACATGGGAAACAGCAACCCCAGAGCAATGTATCAACTCTGTGGTACTACACTGACAGTGGTAGAGAATGAAAGGGACTTGGGGGTGATTGTGCAGGCAGATATGAAGTTCTCTGAGCAGTGCAGACGGGCTGCAAGAGTAGCTCATGGAGTATTGTCAATGATATACAGGAATTTTTCCAGCAGGGATAAGGCGGTGATTATTCCATTGTATAAGGCAATGGTCAGGCCACACCTAGAGTACTGTATACAGGTCTGGAGGCCTCATTTCAAGAAGGATGTAGAGCTGCTGGAACGAGTACAGAGAAGGGCAACAAGATTAGTGAATGGAACAAAGGGGGTGCTCTTACGAAGAAAGGCTTAAGTTTTGCAAATTACAGTGTCTGGAGACTAGGCACCAGCGAGGTGATCTGATAGAGGTGTATAAAGCCTTGAATGGTTTAAGTATGCTCAATGCTGATGGGATTCTTCCTCTAGCTCAGAAAAATCACCTGAGAGGGCATAAATTCAAATTGAGGAAAGACAGATGTAGGATAGACGTGCGGAAATTTTCCTTTAGCCAGCGGGTGGTTGGTTGGTGGAACAGACTGCCATCCCTTGTGGTGGAGGTTGATAGCCTAAATAAGTTTAAGGCTCAGCTGGACAGGTATTTTGAACGAACAGAGGGGTGAAGTGGAAGTGGGTTTTTTTTTTTTTTTTTTGGCTGATGCTGCATAAGCTTGCTTTCTTGCATCAAATGCCTCTACTAATGCTAATGCTAATGCTAAGTAGTATATATGGACAAAGTGAACTGCACTGTTAAAATCAGACACCAGGATTATAAGCAGAGATTATTGCATTAATTAATGTATTTTAGTTCCTTAAAATTTTTTTTCATGATACCTTTAATTCATAACATTGCTCTAAATTAATCACTGTTTTTATTTATTTATTCTTTTTGCTCTGGACAACAAAATTTCTATATGGGAGTGTGGTGCTCCCTAGACATGTGCCTGTGGCCAATCTAGTATTGGTGAAAAATATATTGTTGTTTACTGTAACAAAAGTTTTTCCTCATGAGTTGTGAAATGACCGATTTTTAAAACTTATAATTAACAGTTTTGTTACTTTTAAAATTATACTTTTTAATTTAAGTGTAATTTTTGTTACTTCTGCATACAGAGAAATTCTAATTCAGTTAAGTATGATAAACTGATAATGATGGTAAAAATGTTATTGCATATAATAGCATTTTGGCACATATTTTATTGCATATTTTTTATACATATTTTTTCCATATTTACATGCATATTTTTTCCCATATTTTAGTGCATATTATACAATGTCTAGTAATAATAATATAGGAGGGTTGATTGAAAAGTTTCTAGCCTCTCATGGAAGGAATACTGGAAAGTTGTGAAAACCCTTTTTTTTTTCCAACATAGTCCCCACTTAAGTCAACAGTTTCTGGCACAACCCACTAGCCTTCATAACCCACTCAAATAAAATTCAGAAGATTTTGTCTCAAACCAGCTTTGACTGTATCCATCACAACACTGTCACTGTTGAATTTCTGTCCTTTCAAGTCGTTTTTAAGATTTGGAAATAGAAAATAGCCCAGTGAAGCCAAATCAGTGGGTAGGGCAGATGCTGGAATAGCTTAAATGTCACATAGTGTTGCCTGAGTCACAAATGCTGTGTGTACTGGTGCATTGCCATGAGCAAGATGACTCATTTGGCTTTGATTCCTTAGTAGCCTTTGAATGCCTTGGTAGGTTAGAATAAACCTCCAGATTGATAGGTACCTCTTATCATGAAATAAACCATGATACTCATCTTGTATCTGAAAAGACTGATGCCATGACTTTCCTAGTCAACTTCTGCACTCAGAACTTTTTAGGAGGGGATTAAGAGGGATGCTTTCACTGTTTTGATTGTTCTTTTGTGTCATAGTCGAAGTGATGCACCTATGTTTCGTCCATAGTGGCATACACCCCTTAAAACTTCATTATCTTCAAAATGCTGCACAGTTGCTGATCTGCATGCAGTGCTTTAGGGACCCACATCAAAGAAACCTTCTTCATTCCTAAAACATTCACCACAGTATCGTGAGCTCACTCTTGGGAGATGTGGAATTTTTTTTTTTTTTTTTTTTATGTGAACCCCAAACACGAGAGATATTAGAACCTATAGTACTTAGTACCGTGCTTGGGTTGGAGGTTGAGAAGACGAAAGAAGATATTTGTTGACATTGGACTTGAACTTCTGTAGATTGTAATTTTCAGGAAATATGTATGAAGGAAGGTTGTTCCAGAAAATGGCAGTTGAATGAATAAATGAGGAAGATGAAAAGTCGGTTCTGTGGGTTTGAAGTTGGACAGTAAATGGATGTTGGCTAGTGGCGGCACATGTTCAGACTGTTTTGAAAGAGAGAGCGCGAATTATAGAAGCCAATTCAGAAGAACAGTGCCCATGGAAGTATCTGTAGAAGAGGCATGCAGCAGAAACAGTACGTCTATGAGAAAGCAAGTGGAGAGACTCTGTTAGAGATGAATCATTAATTAACCTAACTGCCCTCTTCTGAATGGAATCAAGAAGCCTGAGAGAGGTTTTGGGGACACCACCCCAGATGTGGGAACAATATTCCATGGCAGGGCGGATTTGCAATTTATACAGAGTGAGCAGCTGTTTGGAAGAAAAGTAACGCCAACAGCAAAAGAGAAAACCAAGTTTTTTAGATGCAGAGGAAGCAATATTTGTAATGTGCTTGTGCCAAGAGAGATTAGAAATCAGAGGGTCACTAAAGATAAGCATAGGAGCAGAAGAATCCTTTTTGCGAAATATAAGACAGGACTGAGTTTTAGAAGGGTTGAAATCAACTAAGTTGTCTTTGCCCCACTGGAGAATTACCTGAAGATCGGCATTTAAGGAATTGGTAGCAGATTTTCGAGAAGTTGAAGCTGATTGAGCAGGACAAGGTTTCTCAAAATGGAAAGTGGAATGCAATGTGCTATCATCGGAAAAACTATGGATGGGATTTCCAGTCAATGGAAGAAGGTTATTAATATACAAAAGGAAAAGAGTGGGGGAAAAGAACTGAACCTTGGGGGACACCGGCATTAGTGGAGAAGTTAGAAGACAGAGAGCCATCTACCATCACCCTCAGTGAGCAATCAGAGAGAAAACTGGATAACCAATTACTAAAAACAGTTGGCAAACCATAAGATGGAAGCTTGTTTAGAAGGCCTTTAAGCCAAACATGATCAAAAGCCTTTGAGATGTCAAGAGCAACTACTTGTGTTTTACCGAACCTTTCCATTGAATTAGTCCATAAATGGGTAATATAAGCCAGACACTGATGGAATCCATAATGACGATCGTTGATCAGACGGAAGGTTTCTAGGTAGTTTAAGAATTGGGGGTTAATTGATTTCTCCATTACTGTAGAAAGAGTAGAAGTAATTGCAATGAGATGATAATTGGATGGGAGGGATTTGTCACCCTTTTTAGGAACTGGCTGGATATGAGCAAATTTCCAAGCAGAAGGAAAAACACCTTTGGAATAAGAAAGTGAAAAAAGGCGGCAAAGAATAGGAGTAAGTTCAGGAGCACAGGTTTTGAGAACAAGTGGAGAAATACCATCGGGACCTGGAACTTTCTTAGCATCAAGATTCATCAAAATCCTTCTGATATCCTTTTGACGGAAGACCACAGGAGGCATTAAATGGAGCATGTTGGGAATGGTGGGAGGTGTTTTACCAAGATCATTAATACATGAGCTGGAAGAAAAATGGGATGCTAGCAGGTCAGCTTTATCCTTGGCTGAAGTGACAACAGAACCATCTTGTTTGGACAGAGGTGGGAGCAGAGATGGGCAAAAGTTGTGGCCAATAGCTTTGGCAAGAGACAAGAATGCTCGGCTACCATTAGGGCAAGAAGCAAGTTTTCTACTTTTAGCCTGTTCAAACTCTAGTTTGGACTGATTAATAACTGCTTTACAATTGTTGCGAGCTTTGGTGTAGGTAGAAAATGAAACTGAAGAATTAGAAACAAGCCAATTAAGATATGCAACATTCTTCTCTTGAACAGCCTTAGCACATTTATTGGAAAACCAAGGTTTAGATAAAAGAGAAGATTTTAAAGTGGAGTGTGGGATAAAGGATTCCATTCCTGCAAGAATAATTTCACTGACACGATCTGAGCAAACATTGACATCAGAAGTTTTGAAACAGTAATCCGACCATGGAAAAAGAAGGAAAGAAGTCTCGCAGGTCATCCCATTTTGTATTCTTGTAATGCCAAACAACATGAGGTTGGGAATAGCCATGAGATAAAGGTTCCATTGGAGAAGAGATAATCACCAAGTTGTGATCTGAAGTGCCTAAAGGACCTCTCACTTTGACCGTGAACTTAGAAGGGTTGTTTGTGAGAAAAAGTTCAAGCATTGGCTGTATGATTAGGATTGTCCGGTATTCTTGTAGGTAAATGAACAATCTGTGCTAGGTCATTAGTAATTGCAAAAGCCTCAGCATCTCAACCAGTGTGACTAGAAAACGGAAGCCAGCTGGAGTTGTGAACATTAAAATCACCAAGGAAAATTTCCTCACTGTTAGGAAAGTTGGCCTGGAGAAAGTCAAGTTGCAAAGAGAGGGAGTCAAAGAGTCCCAAGTGTTTAGTGGAGTTGGGAGAATGGTAGAGACAACAGATGAATTTGACACAATGAGGTAGAGAGATTTTATGCCAGAGAAGATCAAAGAGAGGAGATTCCAAATTGCCAAGTCTCTGACAGGAAATATCAGAACGGACATATGCACAATTACCACTTTTGAGTAATTGTGCATATGTGAGTAATTGTGCATTGAGTAATTGAAAGGAATCATACAGTGAATAATTTGGGCATCTGAGATGAGCAGTAGTTGAATCAACCGATAACTGAGATTCTGTCAGAAAACGTAAATGGGGTTTGGGAGACTGCAAGTGGAATGCTGTCTCAATGTACTTTAAAAATTACAGCTGTGAATTACAGGCTTTAAAAAGTGATGTGTTTGCCATTTTATTTACCTAATTGTTATTTTATATTGTACTTTATAAGTAGCCTTATAGTTCTAATTACACTGGTTATTTTAATTTAGATAAGAGTTTTTGTAGATTACTACTTAATATATGTAAAACCGTTGTTTCATTCGAATCTTGCAGCCATTATTTTTGTATAGAGTGGTTGGGAATTCAAATTTTTAATTGTGGTAACTAGGTAGCTCTAACATAAAATTATATAGCGTAATATGCATCATTGCATTTAGGATTCTATTAGATATTGTAGTATTGACAATTAATTAATTAAATTTATTGATCTTATTAAATTTAAAATATCATGCCCTAGACTAGAGAAGCAAAGCAACGGGCACAAAGTGGCAGAAGTGCTGTGACTTGGGGGAGAAGGGGGGGGAGTAAATTCTCCTATGCATCACAGTCTAAAAAAATGTGTAACTTGTGAAATGTTTACCGAGCTCTCTGAAACAGAACATGATCAAGCCAAGGAGGATGTCTTTGTGTGTGCCAGGTGCAGAAAGTGTCTAGAAATTGGGCGTCTATGAGAGTTTGAGGTATAGGGTAGATGCCCTCGAAGAAATTAATATGGGGGGCCCATAAAGCTCTCAGCTGCACAACCGAACACCAGAGCTCACTATTGTGTATCAGGAAACACAGCGGCAATCTTCAAGGCAGAATGCACTGGTCCGACAGGAGTTAGTTATTGTTGGTGACTCTATTGTCAGAGAGAGAGAGAGAGAGAGAGAGATGGGTAATATATTGTGTAAAAAGGACAGATGGAATAGGACCAGGGTATGTCTGTTAGGGGCAAAAGTTGATGATATTGTGAAGCAGATATCATCTTTTAAGGGCACAAAGGGTGATATTGTTGTACACGTTGACACCAATGACATTAAGAGTAGGAGATCTGCAGATGTACTTAACAAGTACAGATCAGTGTTGAAAAAAGGTTGTGAGTTAGGATTAAATTTGAAAGTGTCTACAATTCTGCCCAGACAAGATGGGGGGAGTACATGATGATAGCCTTGTCAATCAATTCGGCCCTGGAGGGATTGTGCAAGGCTGAAGGGGTAGAATTTTATTTTTTTCAGCGTGGTCTGTGCTTGTTCACGGGAGAGAGAGAGAGAGAGAGAGAGAGAGAGAGAGAGAGAGAGAGAGAGAGAGAGAGAGAGAGAGAGAGAGTGCTTCTACAGGGATGGATACACTTAAATAGAAAGAGTGCAAGACTGGCGCCTCCATAGCCAGGTGGGATGGAGCAGCAGTGCATAGCACACGCTTCTTGATTAGACCGGGGTTCGAGCCCGTCACCACTAAATACGGGGGATGTGGAAAGGTCAGAAAATGACAACCGCGTATCCCCGGAGCAATATGACCTTAGTTGCTAATGCTCCTAAAAACCAAACAACAACAACAACAGTGCAAGACTATTTGCTGATGCTATCGAGGCAATGTTAGGTGGGTTGTAAAACTGCTACCTTGTGGGGATTCACAGACTAAAAGGTTAAGAGTAGCCACAGGCAGAAGTGAAGGTGATGCTTGCAATACTTGTATTAGAATAAGCAGTGGCCTGGGGCAAGGTCTGCTGGGGGTTTCAGGGACTGATAGCAGTCATCATGAATAAATATATGAGATGTGTTAGGGTAACTAACAATAAGAATAGGTTCATGTATACTTGCATGTATACCAGTGCTGGAAGTATAGTAAATAAATTTGATGAATTTGAAGTATTGGTCAAGACATCAAAGGCGGATATTGTTGGGATATCAGAGATATGGTGTCACACAGGTATTAGGAATGCAGAATTGGAATTTGTGGAGTACAATGTGTACAGGAAGTGAGGAGGGGTTATGCTGTTAATTAAGAAAAACATAAAATCAAAGGAAGTGCATCCAGTTGACATAGATGGACAGTGCAACATTGAGTCAGTTTGGTGTAACATAAACACTGGGAAAGCAAAAATAAAAGTAGGAGTGTGTTATAAGTCTAATGACTCGAATGAGTACAACGAACAATTGTACAGAGAAATAGAGTGGGCTAGTAAATCAGAAGGTCTTATAGTGGGGGATTTTAACTTCCCAGATATTGACTAACTTGTGGGTTGGTCACTCACACACTAGCAAGACTTTTGTGGATTTATTGGATGGTTGTTTTCTGTAGCAGCATGTTCCAGAGGCAACCAGAGAAGGAAATATTCTTGATCTGGTTATCAGCAGTTATCATTCATGTATTAAGAATTTGCAGATAGAGGAACAACTAGGTGGCAGTGATCACAGTGTACTGATGTGGGATTTACTTAAAGATATAATTACCATCAGGGATAAAGGAAAGGGTTTTTGCTTCTGTAAAGGTGACTACAGTGGTCTCAGACAGTTTTTAAATTCTGTACAGTGTGACCAACTGATAATGTTACCAACAGCAAATTCTAAGTGGGAAGCATTCAAGGAATTAATCGTGGAAGCTACTAGACGTTTCATACCTATTAAGAAATATTCTTCAAGGTTTAGGCCTAAGTGGTTTTTTTTTTTATCAAAACCCCAAACACTAGAGGTATTAGAACCTATAGTACTTAGTACCATGCTTGGGTTGGAGGTTGAAAAGATGAAAGAAGATATTTGTTGACATTGGACTTGAACTTCTGTAAACTGTAATTTTCAGGAAATATGTATGAAGGAAGGTTGTTCCGGAAAACGGCAGTTAAATGAATAAACGAGGAAGATAAAAAGTTGGTTCTGTGAGTTTGAAGTTGGACAGTAAATGGATGTTGGCTGGTAGTGGCACATGTGGGCCGACCGGGCTAGCCGAGTGGGTAAAGTACCTGCCCGGCAACCCAAAGGTCGCGGGTTCGATTCCCGCCTCGGGCTTGGATCAAAGTACTGCAAAAACCTTGGGAGGTGCAATATGGCCACAGAAGCCGATGCGCCAACAACTACCAAAAAAAAAAAAAAAAAAGTGGCACATGTCCGGACTGTTTTGAAAGAGACCGTGGGAATTATAGAAGCCAATTCAGAAGAACAGTGCCCATGGAAGCATGGGCACTGTAGGAAAGGTATGCAGCAGAAACAGTAGGTCTATGAGACAATAGTGGAGCGACTCTGTTAGAGATGAGTCATTAATTAACCTAACTGCCCTCTTCTGAATGAAATCTGGAAACCTGAGAGAGGTTTTGGGGGCACCACACCAGATTTGGGTACAATACCATGGGAACAATATTCAATGGTAGCACGGATTTGCGATTTGTACAGAGTGAACAGCTGTTTGGAAGAAAAGTAATGCAGAGGAAGCAATATTTGTAATGTGCTTGTGCCAACAGAGATTATAAGTCCCCAAAAGAGATATATCATTTTGTCTAGAAATCGGATTGTCACCAAAGATAAGCATAGGAGCAGAAGAATGCTTTTTGCGAGATATGACAAGACTGAGTTTTAGGAGGATTGAAATTAACTAAGTTGTCTTTACCCCACTGGAGATCGGCATTTAAGGAATTGATAGTGGATATTAGAGAAGTTGAAGCTGATTGAGCAGGGCATGGTTTTACAAAATGGAAAGTGGAATGCAATGTGCTATCATCAGCAAAACTATGAATAGGATTTCCAGTCAATCGAAGAAGACCATTAATATACAAGAGCAAAAGAGTGGGGGAAAGAACTGAACCTTGGGGGACACCAGCATTAGTGGAGAAGTTAGAAGACAGAGAGCC
Organism: Mastigoproctus giganteus; assembly: GCF_048544385.1. Classification (NCBI taxonomy): domain Eukaryota; kingdom Metazoa; phylum Arthropoda; class Arachnida; order Uropygi; family Thelyphonidae; genus Mastigoproctus; species Mastigoproctus giganteus. Next base: position 20,529,643 of record NC_143586.1, on the reverse strand, counting down.
ATCTACCATCACCCGCAGTGAGCGATCAGAGAGAAAACTGGATAACCAATTACAAAAAACAGTTGGCAAACCATATGATGGAAGCTTGTTTAGAACACCTTTACCAAACAGGATCAAAGGCCTTTGAGATGTCAAGTGCAACTGCTTGTGTTTCTCCGAACTTTTCCGTTGAATTTGTCCATAAATCAGTAACATAAGCCAAAATATGACCAGTGGATCAACACTGAGGGAATCCATACTGGCGATAGCTGATCAGATGGAAGGTTTCTAGGTAGTTTAGGAGTTCATAGTTAATTTATTTCTCCATTACTTTAGAAAGAATAGAAGTACAGGTAGTCGTTGACTTATGACCTATGCGCTTTACGACTGATTGACTTACGACTGCTACTGCATCTCGCACTGTGTTTGTCTGAACTGAGCATACATACATACATACAAGATTGTTGTTAGGAAGAATGCTATATGCATGTCAACCCACTCTCTTAATGCAGTGCTCTCAGATTTTTCTACTACACTCACATGCCCTATCTGTGTGGTCCCCGTAGCCCCAAAGCCTAATGGGAACAGTTGTGCATGTAGTGTAAGCGCACTGCCCAGTAACGTGTGTTTGTCGCGAATAAGCTAGTCTTAATCCGTTTAGTCAGCTTTGTCATCACAGTCGAACAAAACATCTTACCGATGTATGTATGTCGTGATTCATGCGTCTCGATTTCTGTTTGCATACATATTACGTCACTATTTTTGGTTCAGTTATATTTGTGTTACAATTAGCATTTTTTAAAAACCCCAAAACATGTCAACCAAGAGGAAAGTGCCTTTGTCTACTCCTAGACCTGTCAAGAAAGAAAGAAAGGCCATTAATTTAGACACAAAATTGAAAGTGATCAAGCAGCATGAAGAAGGAAAGAAGGTGAACGCGATCGCACATGATTTTAAGTTATCTCTTTCTACAGTGTTGACGATTTTGAAAGACAAAGAAAGGATTTGTGAAGTTGTTAAAGGTTCGGCACCACCCATGCGAGCAACAGTGATAGCGAAACAACGTACAGAGCCCATCCATGAAATGGAAAAATTATTGTTTCTTTGGATAGAAGATCAGATATAGAAGCGAATACCCTTAAGCCTTTTTACAGTGCAGTCGAAGGCTAGAAGTCTTTTTCAGATGCTGAAGGAATGCGCCGGAAAAGATTACACTCAGACATTTATAGCAAGTACAGAATGATTCAAAAGAAGATTCAACCTTCATATGGTTCGAGTCACTGGAGAATCAGCAAGTGCAGATGTGGAAGGAGCTCAAGAGATTGTTAAAAGTCTGGATGAAATAATTATGGAAGGCGGATATCAACCAGAGCAGGTTTTCAACGTGGATGAGACTGGATTGTTGTGGAAAAGGATGCCAGAATGCACTTACATTCACCAAGAAGCCAAAAGCATGCCTGGTTTTAAGGCACTTAAAGATAGACTGGCTTTGCTCCTTGGTGGGAACATCGCAGGTTTTAAACTGAAGCCTTTTTTAATTTATCATTCTGAAAATCCCCATGCATTCAAGAATGTAAACAAGCACACTCTGCCTCTATACTTCCGTTCAAACCGAAAAGCCTGGATGACTCAAACATTGTTTGAAGACTGGTTTCTAAATTGTTTTGTACCTCAAGTTCGTGAATATTGCTTCAAGAAAGAAATTCCTTTCAAAATTGTATTAATCTTAGATAATGCACCTGGCCATCCACCTCACCTAGACCACCTCCATCCAGATGTAAAAGTTGTTTATTTGCCGCCAAATACAACTCCACTCATTCAGCCTATGGACCAAGGGGCAATTGCCACATTTAAGGCGCACTATTTTCGAACCACTTTCGCCCCAAGCTATAGTCGCAACAGATGCCGACCCAGAACTATCTTTGCGAGAGTTTTGGAAACAGTATGGTATTTATAAATGCATAAAAATATTGCAGCCGCATGGGAGGCTGTGACAAAGAAATGCATGAATGGAATCTGGAAAAACTGTGTCCAGCATTTTGTTAATACTATTGATGAATTTGATAGTGAACATGAACTTGAAATGGTTATGGAAAATATTGTAACACTGGCAAATGGACTTTCTTTAGAGATTGAAGTGGAAGATGTTGAGGAGCTGCTAGAGCAAGGATCTGGAGAACTCACGAAAGAAAAACTTATCGCTTTGAAAGAAAAAGAATGGCTGAAGAAGAAAGGATGGAAGAAGTGAAAAATGAAGATGAGGAAGAACCAGAAAGAAAATTCACCACTAGAGGGTTATCTGAAGGTTTTTCTCTACTAAATAAACTTCTTACACATTTTGAGGAAATGGACCCAAACATCGAACGATTTGCAGGAATTGAACGAATGGTACAAGATGCTTTTCGACCATACCGTGAAATTTACGAGCAGAAAAGGAAACAAACAATTCAGACAAAAATCAACATGTTCATGAGAAAAACAACTCCCACTGCATCAAGTGGCGGCATTGATGACCCGCAGCCAAGCACGAATGGTCAGCAAAATATTCCTTATCTATTTTCTATATATGTTTTGTTTAGTTCTTTAAGATAAAATATTTTTTAGGTTTTATACAGTATTTGATATCTTTTTCATAATATTTTTTATTTTCGTAAATAGTAAACCAATTGTGTTTTACACAGTGTCTGATTTACCTAACATACCTCGTAAGTCGACGACTACCTGTAATTGCAATGGGACGATAATTGGATGGGAGTGATTTGTCACCCTTTTTAGGAACTTGCTGGATATGAGCAAATTTCCAAGCAGAAGGAAAAACACATTTGGAATAAGAAAGTGAAAAAAGGTGGCAAAGAACAGGAGTAAGTTCAGGAGCACAGGTTTTGAGAACAAGTGGAGAAATACCATCAGGACCTGGAGCTTTCTTAGCATCAAGGTTCGTCAAAATTCTTTTGACATCCTTTTGATGAAGACCACAGGAGGCATTTTACCACGATCATTAATACATGAGTTGGAAGAAAAGTGGGTTGCTAGCAGGTCAGCTTTATCCTTGGCTGAAATGACAATAGTACCATGTGGTTTTGACAGAGGTGGGAGCAGAGATGGGCAAGAGTTGCAGCCAATAGCTTTGGCAAGAGACCAGAATGTTCGGCTACCATTAGGGCAAGAAGCAAGTTTTCTACTCTTTGCCTGTTGAAAATATAGTTTGGACTGATTAATAACTGCTTTACAATTGTTGCGAGTTTTGGTGTAGGCAGAAAATGAAACTGAAGAATTGGAAACAAGACAATTACAATATGCAACGTTCTTCTCTTGAACAGCCTCAGCACATTTATTGGAAAACCAAGGTTTAGATAAAGGACAAGATTTTAAAGAGAGGTGTGGGATAAAGGATTCCATTCGTAGGCTCACATCTGGTGAGTATGGGCTTGGCACACCCAGGGTCCTGAGCTGGATATCATCATTCTTCTCTTTCTTGGTGATTCCCTTCTATTTCTGACCCCCTCCCTCTTCTCTCTCTCTCTCTCTCTCTCTCTCTCTCTCTCTCTCTCTCTCTCTCTCTCTCTCTCTCTCTCTCAGGGGTAACTCAGAATTTTTTTTTTTTGTCTGGTGCAGCAAAAGCCTCAGGCTTCCTTGCACCATATGGCTAATTATAATAATAATAATAAAATAATTCCTACAAGAATAATTTCACTGACACGATCTGAACAAACGTTGACATCAGAAGTTTTGAAACAGTAATCCGACCAAGGAAAAGAAGGAAAGAAATCTTGCAAGTCATACCATTTTGTATTCTTGTAATGCCAAACAATACGAGGTTGGGAATATCCATGAAATAAAGGCTCCATTGGAGAAGAGACAATTACCAAGTTGTGATCTGAAGTGCCTAAAGGACCACTCACTTCGACAGTGTACTTAGAAGGGTTGTTTATGAGAAAAAGATCAAGTGTGTTGGCTGTATGGTTGGGATTGTCCAGTATTCAATTGTCCAGGATTGTCCTTTTGCAATCAGTAATTGCAAAAGCCTTAGCATCTCGACCAGCTGGGTCGGTGTGACTAGAAAATGGAAGCCAGCTGGAGTTGAGAACATTAAAATCACCAAGGAAAATTACCTCACTGTTAGGAAGTTGGACTGGAGAAAGTCAAGTTGCAAAGAGAGGAAGTCAAAGAGCTCTAAGTGATTAGTGTAGTTGGGAGAAAGGTAGAGACAACAGATGAATTTGACAGAGATTTTAGTAGAGAGATTTTAAGCCAGAGAAGATCGAAAAGAGGAGATTCCAGAGTATGAAGTTTCTGACAGGGAATATCAGAATGGACATATGCACAAGTACCACCTTTGAGACGAAAGGAATCATACAGCAAATAATTTGGCAACTGAGATGAGCAGTAGTTGAATCAACCGATAACTGAGATTCTGTCAGAAAAAGTAAATAGGGTTTGGCAGACTGCAAGTGGAAGTGGACATTGTTGAGATTAGAATTGAGACCATTTATATTTGTGAAATGAACTAGGAAGTGTTTGGGAGGTTTAGATCTTTTTGCAGATAAGTTTATTCTATTAGTTTGACAATTTATGGTGTATTCGATAGTAAAAAAAAGTGGGGGGGGGGGACATGCTGTATGAAGTAATGAAATTTTTGGATATGGTGTGCACATGGTAAGAATATACCCAGATCCTTGCCATAACATGGCCTCAACAATGCCCCTGCATACACATTGCTTGGT